>NW_004949165.1:1837333-1887617 GCF_000317375.1 Microtus ochrogaster | reverse complement strand
GAGAGAGAGAGAGAGAGAGAGAGAGAGAGAGAGAGAGAGAGAGAGAGAGAGAGAGAGAGAAAAGACTGGAGAGATGGTTTAGCTGTTGAGTACTTCTTTTTCTCAAGGAGGATCTGAGTTCAATTATAAATACCCACATAAAGGCTCCAAAAACAAAAGCCCCTCTGTAATTCCAGGGTGTCTATTGCCCTCTTCTGGCCTCCACAGACAGTGCACACAGACAGATGTAAGGCAAAAACTTCTTATAGAGAAAATAAAAAAAAACATGTTTAGATAAGAGCTGATATACTAACTTGAAAGTAACAAGGCAGAAAAGATAAATCCTACCTCACCCTGCCTTTGTTTGTGAAGTCCCTCACAGTACTGGATAACGCTCAGTAGAACTGGAGAGACCAATCTCTTTTCCTCAGTTTATTGGCTCAAATGTTCATTTCACCCAGCAGCACCTGCACAGATGCACCCTGATAATATACTATTTAACCAAATGTGTGGTCCCCTCATGGACAGAAAGAAAAGGGAGCCATCCTAGGTACTTCTCTCATCACTGTGACAAAGGAAACTAAGACAAAGGTTTGTCCTGACTCATAGTTTGGGTTACAGAATGCGCAGCAGCAGGTGAGTGGTGGCTGACGTTGTGTCTGCCTTTGGGAAGCAGAGAGAGATAAATGCTGGCGCTCCATCTGCTTTCTGTTTTTTGTTCAGTCTAAGTCCTCAGTCCAAATGAAGAGTGGTCTTTCTTAGTTAATTCTTTCTGGGAATCGTCTCGAGATGCAGCTAGAGGTTTGTGTCCTAGATTGATCCCAAATCTCATAAAGATGACAAAATTAACCAACATGGTGGTCAAGAGTCCCATGACCTAGAGTTACAGAGTTAAGACAAAAGTGTACTGCTGGTCTTGTCAGCTGACAGAGAATTGTTTCCAATAGAACTTACAGAGAGGAAATGGGGAAAGGTATTTTTCTTTTCAGGTCAATAGTTGTATGTCATGGCTCATCCAGCCAAACTGTGAATACATGCATTTGTATTTTGAATCAGCAACTCTACTTCTGGGTATATATTGAGATAAACTAGGAAGAGCTAATATGTTGTCACACCTCTAATTTCAACACTCACGAGATTGAGGTGGAAAGATCTTGAATTCAAAGTTAGCTTAGGCTAAACAGCAAGTTGTTGAGCATCCTCTGTTATATAACTAGACCTGATCTCATTAGCAAGCACACACATAAGTAGGAAACTTCACAACCAAAGCAGAGAGAGTGGGGGGTGGGGACTCCACTGATAAAACAGAATGACTGACCCACAGTGCAGTGTGCTGTCTTATAATTTGCGTCAGAAAACACTGGAAGCAACCCATGTCTTTATCAACAGAGAATAAGTACACATAGGTGTCACTATGTAACGATCTACTAAGTAGATATAGGCAGGAAAGAGGAAGGCCCTCCAGATCTTGCACTGGAGAGCACTATAGAATGTATAAGGAATCTAAGAATATTCAGTTTATGTATTTATATGTAATATTCACATATATGCAGTATACAGCATACAACAAACCAATCAAATGTGCATATGAAAGCGTGAGCTCACACCAATATAGAGGCTTTCAATTAAAAATCTTTAGGATGGCTGACCAGATGGGGATTCAGGAAGAGCTGATGTAACTCAAGGCCAAAGGACCTCCGCTAACAGAATTTCTTCTTGATCAGGGATGGTCAGCCTAGCATTTCCTCCAGACCTCCAACTGACTGGGTAAAGCCCACACACCTTATGGAAAGCAATTTGCTTTACTTAATGCCTACTGGCTTAAATGTAAATCTCACTAAAAATATGTATGTGGAAGCCTCTTAATAACTGACTAAATATCAAGTCTTGTTGTCCAGCCAAGTGAGTACATAATTGCCAGATGTGGAGGCACACACCTGTAATAGCTAAGGCGGGAAAAGAATAAGTTTTGGGGCATCTGGGCTACAAAGCAAGTTGCAGGTCAGCCTGTGTTACAAGGTTCCCTAGTGAGACATACAAACAAATGAACAAATTACAAAAACACCCACACAAAACCTTAGCACATAAAAGTATTTACAAATACACAAGATGCAGCAGGAGGGTCTGCATGTGTATCCATATATATGTGCACGGAGTCATGATACTGGTAGCACTAGGGTACTCACTTTGAAAATATAATACGTAGAGCCTTGACTAAAATACATGACTTTGTTAATGTCACGAAGCACCTTGTTTTCCAGGGTCAATCAAATATAATCAAATAAGGACACACATCCTCTAAATTTTCAGCATGGGCTCAGGAATAGTCCTAGATATATATATATAGGACTAATATATATATATATATATATATATATATATAAATAGCCTAAAGAAAGGCTGCAACCATGGGATAGCTTGGTTGCTAAAAGAGCTCTTCCTGCTGCTCAAGGGACTTCCAGATCCTTAAAAAAAAACAGCTAAGTTCAGATTCTTGGCAGCAAACGTGCAAGGTGACTTTGAAATAGCTTGCAACTAAAAGTGAAGAGGCCTCCAAAGACAACTGGGGTCCTGATCGAAGGACTTGGGATCTTATAACCAAAGATAGGACAACCTAGCCTGGCAAGGAGTGTTTGCAAACCCAGCACTTGAAGGCAGAGGCAAAAGGCTTGCAAGTTTGAGGACAACCTGTACTATTTAGTGAGGTGTTGTCTTTTTTTCTAAATAAAGATTTTATTTTCTTTCCATCATGTATGCGTGTGTGGGGATATGCACATGTGTACAGGGGCCAGAAGAGGGGTCTGAATGCCCTGGAGCCGTAGTTACGGGAAGTTGTGAGCTGCCCCGTGTGGGTGCTGGGAACTGAACTCTTCTTCTGGAAGAGAAGTAAGAGCTTTTAGTAAGTGCTCCATCTCTCTAGCCCCATTAGACCTCATACTAAAACAAAGAAACAAGGAAACAAATGAAGCCAAAAGACAAAAGAATATGAATATCAAAAATCAGTGCAGTTCTTGAGAAATGGGTGGATGTGGATGAAATGAGGTTGTCTCCTGATTATGACACAGAGCCGAGAGATGGGTGTGAGCACTGAAAGTTTTTCAGGGCACAGGAGCAACTGATGTGAGTAGGACCTCACAAAGGCGCATGTACTGCAACCTTCTGCCATGCCATTTGGCGTTTTGTCCCTTGGGGTCTGTTATTTGTGGAACACACACACCTGCTGGCTAACGAGTGTTTCCTGTGGGAACTACTGGGATGCCATACAGTGGAGTATGCGATGGAGCTGCCTTTGTGGTGACTATTGGGATCTGAAGATGACACTTTGGTGAAATATTTGCATGATTAATGTGTGAAAATGCGCATACACACTCATTTTTCCAGTCAGCCTCATTTTGAGAGCTCTGACCCTGTGCTTAAAAATGATTTTTCTAGATTTATTGAATTATGGTTTATAAAAATTGTACATATTTAAGTTAAGGTATACAAAGCAATGCCCTTTTCGTTTCATTTGCCAAACAATGCTTTGATAAATGTATACATTTTGCAACAATGATCACAGTCAAGCTAGTTAGCATAATTAATAGTTTTATATATATATATATATACATATTAGCAAAATCTATAGTTATACAGTTGAGTTAAAAAAGTCAAATACGTGCAAAGAACAGGTCAGGTGTACACTCTTAAAAAATGCAGATTTCACTATAGTTTGTGACAGTCATTTGGTTTTCAAAACTGAAATGTTTTGGCTAAAAGCTTCTACCCTTTGGTTCCCATCTCTCCATTTTCTGTCACCCTCTAAGCCCCTGGTAACTGTCATTCTGTTTTCTGTTTTTGTGTGTTGTTCCTTTGGAAACTACAACTCCCAGACTCCTCCTGGACTACGGATACCTGTGCGCACCCCAGACACCATTGCGCTCCCCGTTAAAAAGGTAGGGTTTCCTCGTGTGTCTTGCACGTCTCCCCGCCCTCTTGTGTTCCCCTCCCCCATTAAAGTGGACCCACGTGGGAGCCACCGTGTCGTGTCTGTGTTTGTTCCGCCGTGTGTGTCTGTCCTGTGCCCCGTGTTCAAGAAGAACACCCCTGCATTTATTTTTTTTTTTAAGAAGAACAAAATTGTGAGTTTTGTCTTTTAATGGTTCTAAATACAAGTGAGATTGCACTGTCTGTGGCTAGTTTAGCTGTCATGTGCCCCAGGCTCATGGTTGTGGTTCTAAATGAAAAGTTTTTTTTCCTTTTTAAGCATCAAACCATTTACACACACACATACACACACACACACACACACACACACACACACACACACGTATATATTTGTTATATTTCTCTAGCCACTTACCAGTGATAGACTTCCTCTGTTTCTTGGGGCTTTGGTTAGGGTTTCTATTGCTGTGAAGATGCACCATAACCACAGCAACTCTGATAGATAAAACGTGTTTAATTGGGTGGTTTACAGTTCAGAGGTTTAGTCCATTGTCATCATGATGGTGGAAATGCTATATCTTGATCAGAAGGCAGAAGGAAGTGCAATGACTGTCACACTGAGTGACACTTGAGAGGAAGACCACAAAGCCCGTCCCCACAGTGACACACTTCCTCTAACAAGGCCGTATCTAATAGTGCCACTCCCTTTAGGGGCCATTTTCTCCCAAACCTCCACACTTGGGTATATATTGTGAATGTGCTTGTTAGTTTTTGTCAGCTTGACTTAAACTAAAGTCATTTAGGAAGAGGAATGTTAACTGAGGATTTTCCCCCCATCTGTTTGCCTGTGGGCATGTCTGTGAGAGTTTTTCTTGGCTAATGATTGAAGTGGGAGGACCCAGTTCGCTGTGGGCAGTGTCACTCCTGGGTAGGGAAGTGGACCTGGGTTATATGAGGAAGCAGTCTGAGCAAGACAGGGAAACTGTTCCTTCTGCTTCAGCTCCTGATCCAGGACTTCTAGGGTGACTGAGATGGGCACCTCATCCCCCACATAAGCTCTTCCCTCACCAATTTGCATTTGACTCTGGTGTTTATTGCAACAACCAGCAAACTAGTACAGCGAACAATGCCAAAAGAGCCACTGAGTACAGAATATCTCTTCACTAGAGTGCTTTAGGAGAAACCTCCATTAGGTATGTACAAAGAAGTACCATGAACTGGATGGCTTAACATCTAGTTCCATTGTTCCACAGTTCTGGAGGATGCAAGTTCAAACTCATGACATTGTCAAGCTGATTCCACCTGAGAGCTGTGGGGGAATCTGTTTCAGACTTCCCTCTTCTTGGTGGCTATCTTCTTCCCTCATTGAACCATCTTTCTGTTTGAATCTCTGAGTCCAAATTTTTCCTCTTTCTAAGGGCACCACTCATATTGATTAGGTTCTGTGCTCATGGTTTCATTTTAATTTGATTACTTCTGTAAAGTACCTATTTCTAAGTATGGTCACATTCTGAATTATAGAAAATTAGACTGTCAATGGGAATCTTGTTGGGACATGAAAAGAAAATCACTTTTTCTGTGTTCCTTGACTTTGCTGAAGATTGCTTCTAAGTGGGAAATGTAGTAAAGATATCTCTGGGGAAATGGAAAGTGTGGAAAAGTTGGGGCTTCTACTGTAGGAATTCCTATGAACAAAGACGGAGCTATTGGCACACCGGGAAGCACTTCATGTCATCACTGTTCTTAGATTCAACTAATGATTTGTTAGTTCAAAAATAATTGGAGCTGCTGAGTAATTTTTCATTAACTGCATTTTTTTTTTTTTTGCTTTGAGTTTTTGGTAATAGACAAAAAAGGGTGGAAACAGGCGAGGCCTCTATTAGTATTGGAATTCTTGGCTTGGAGCAAAGTGGTAAATGGAAAAGAGTCAAATTCTATTGACATTTTAATTCTGTCCACACTCATGAAATATTCCTTATTTAAAGAAATCATGGGTAAATAAGTACTACGTGCCTACAATCCCAGGACTTGGATCATAGATGTAGGAAGATTCCAAGTTTGAGGCAAACCTGAGCCAAATAGCAAGACTGGGGCTGGGGGTGGGAGAGGGCACAATTTTTTCTTTCTTTTTTTTTATTTCTTCGCTCATATATTACATTCCAATTGCAATTTTCCTTCTCTACCCTCTCCCAAGTCTCTCCCCCACAACACCCCCTCTGCTTCCCCTCAGAAAAGAAGAGGCATCCCAGGGACATCAATCAAACATAAGAAACCAAGTTACAAGACCAGGCATATACCATTGCATCAGGGCTGAATGAGGCAATTCAGTAGGAGAATAAAGGTCTCACGAGTAGGCAAAGGAGTCAGAGACCACACCTGCTCCCACAGAAATACCAAACTACTTAACTATAACATATGTGCAGAGAACCTAGGTCAGATCACTACAGTCTCCTTGGTCTCTGCCAGCAAGTCTCCATGAGTCCCAATGGGCCATGTTCTCATGGAGTTCCTGACCATATGATTTCTCCAATCCTTCCTCTCCTTCTTCTGCAGGATTCTTGGGGCTCTACCTAATGTTTGGCTGTGGGACTCTGCATCTTCTCCCATCTTTTGCTGGATGAAGTCTCTCTGGTCTCTTTGATGACGATTCTGCTAGGCTCTGGTCACAGAACATTCTGCAGGCAGGATAAATACATTTGTCTTTTTGGGTCTGGGTTACTCTGGATAATTTTTTTTTTCAATTCCATTGGGCACAATTCTTTTAGCATTAACAGAGCAATATATTTAACAGATGATAACAGAATACCAAGGAGCCAGTAAAAGGCATATGTAGAGATGTTTCCATGGACACATTTTAGTGATACCCTCTGAACACAAAGAGTGAAAAGATAAGGAAGTGCTTCTTTGGTAGTTCTGGGAAAAGATATTTAATGAAGCATTTTTAAAAAGATTTATTTAGTATGTATGCAATGTTCTACCTTTATGTATGCCTGCTTGCCAGACGAGGACACCAGATCTCATTACAGATGGTTTGTGAGCCACCATGTGGTTGCTGGAATTGAACTCAGGACCTCTGGAAGAGCAGGCAGAGCTCTTAACCTCTGAACAATCCTTTCAGGCCCTCAATGAAGCATTTTTGGAAGTAAATTTACTGTGCATTGTAGAGTAGTCAGCAGCAGAAGCCTGCCTGCATCCTAATATTCCAGGTTCCTATAGAATGTGATTTAGCTCTAATCTCAAGAGCTTCCTCCACAAGGTTTTCTGGGCATGTGTCTGTATTTACCACAGGGCTCTCTAACTACTGATTCCAATGTAGCTTCTTGCTGTGTGTTTCTCCTTTTACATACTCTTAAGCCTGCATTGCTTTGCACCCTTCTCACTTCCAGAGACTGACCCTTCAGTCACCTTAGGAGGAGAGAAAAATCCTTTTGCCAGCTCAGCAATAAGCGAAGATCTTCCTATTGTTTCTTTGTTTTCTGGCTGGGGAATCTGGTCTTCAACCCTGCTGCTCCACCCTGGCTACTGGAGTAAAATCAGAACTAGGTTTGTGGAAGCTTGCAAACAGAAAAACATGTATGGTCTGTGGCTCCCAGGCAGTGCTGTTTAAGCACGCATACTCAGTGCATAAAGCATCATATCTGCTTTAGAGGGCGATCCTCAATAGCGGCTTTTGTATTGAATGCTTCAGTCTGTCACACCCCTTCCCCTCCCCCCCTCCCCGCTGGAGTTTGACGTAGGTACCAGCACAGGGACAAACAATTGAACTCAGCAGGGTATTGTGTGGCTCCTTTTACTAGAATGTGCTGCTTTGGGGGTTGACAGCGGTTGGAAAGAGGGCCACTAAGACTGCCTGTGAGGAGAGCTGCAATAGGAGAGTCCTCAGAGAGAGAGGATGAGCGGGAAGGGGCTGGAGCTTCTAGAGAGACCTCAGGGTAGATTCCGATAGAAAAAGCACAGCGGCTAGGGCTTCTGAAGCAAGTTCCAGATTGTGGTTGCCTGAAGCCATCCTTTCCTGGCTTCCAAATTCACATCTTTCTCTCTCCCTGCCTGAAACCTTCCACATTTTTCTACCTCTTCCATCCTCTACCCCTTCTGGCTCTCTTGTCCTCCCTGTCATGGTCTCCACTATGAGTGGAGTTGCCAGAGGCCTTGCTTTTCTGCCTAGAGAGGGTCTCAGCACAAAGGAGGTTAGTATTCTCAGGAGTAAAAGACGAACAGCAGGGCAACAGGCTTTGAAATTCTAGTGAACCATTGAAGATCTTAGACATGATTTTAATGGAGTAGTAACCATCTCTTGATACTCTATGTATTAATAATCAGCGTCGGGCTAGAACTTGGACTGTAATTATTCATAATGTCGTATCTCAGAACAAGGGCACAGCCCTTTGTTATCATGGTGGGTATTAACAGTCATCTGGTAAACACTTTCCCCTGTACTTGGGTACATCTGTATCTGTCATTTATATTTAGATATTCATATGTATACATGCCTAATATTTGTGTTTATATATACGTACATATATGTGTGTGTTTATATGTATGCCATATGTAACCAGCTACTTTCTGACTTGTGATAGTCTGATCTATGATTTTTAAGTTCTGTTGCCAAAGCAATAAGATGCTAAGTTTTGAATTTGCCTGCTTCCTATCTAGTGACACACAGTGCAGTATTCCTTGAGTCTCTGAGTACCAACAGCAAGAAACTGCAGCCAGTCACAGAATCATGGGCTGAACAGCTGGTACTGTATGTGGAGTTGCAATGCTAAGCTATAGCCCTGGGAAGGCTTGGTCTGTTAGGTTCATTTTCCTCTTAATGTTATCATTTGCGTGTATGCCTTGTACCACAGCTTATGTAGAAATCAGAGGACAGCATGGGGGAGTCAATTCTCTCCTCCCACCATGTGAGTTATGGGGTTTGAACTCAGGATATCAGGCTTGGTCCCGGATGCTTTTGCTTATACAGCCATCTTTCTGGGCCCTAGTTATGTTACTTTTAACATATTTATTTATTGTGCTCCAGTGATACTTGTCCAGGAGATCAAGCTACACTCAGAATCTGTTTAGCCAATAAAAGACCTGACCCCTCCCAAAAAAATTAGCAAGCACAGAAAAGGTCTAAAAAGTAAGATTAGCCCTGGGATATACATGGCGTGTGTATGTGTTTACACGTGTGTGGGCCTATGTGTATGCACCTGTGTGTGGTGGCCCACGGGTGGCAGCAGAAGTCGTCTTCAGCCACTCTTCAGTGTGTTTATAGGGACAGTCTCTCAACCGAACACAGACTTCACCTATGTGGGCTAGTCTAGTGAGCAGGCTTGTTTCAGGGATGCCCTGTCTGCATATTTTCTCACCTTAATTACAGGTGGGCTGCCATGCCCCCTGGTATTTGTGTAGGTTCTGGAGATCTGAACTCTGGTTCATATACGTGCAGCAAGTGGCTCCTCATTGAGCCATCCACTAGCCTGAAACCACTGCCTACGGTACAGTGACTTGCACTAGCTAATTATAGTGTTGTAATTGAGCTGTGGAAAGCTTTCCCTCTACCTAGGTGTAGATTTTGGCTAGGATTCCCTGTGAAAAACAATGAACTGTTTCATTAGCATGTGTATTTCACACATAGATGAGAGATATGCACAGAGCAACACAGGGCAGGACTCTGGTTTATGTAGCAGTCTTCAACAAAGAACAATAAATTTACAGAGCAGCAACAAGGGAGAAGAAGAGGACTTGTGTCTCAGGGCAGGTGATGTGGCAAGATCAGTATTTGGGAAACTAAGTGGGTGAAGGCTACTTGGTACCATCTTTTTTTCTGGTACTATTTTTGTGATGTCAGCACCATACTGAGAAAACTGTGTTAAGTGACAGAACTTGGTCCTTCTGTGTTGCGGGGAACAGAAAACATCTATCATGCTTTTATACAAACAAGAAGGGCATCTGGAAGCTTTTCTTGTGTCTGTTTCTTCTCTAATGATATCGGCTCAAAGTAATGCTTATACCAAAGTGGCATATTTTGCAACTTTTCACAGAGAAGAGCCCCAGGAAAGATACAAAAACTGTCAGGTAACTAAAATATTCTGAAAGACAAACATTGTTCCTTGTGTTTATGGGCTTCACTCAAGTTATGAAAAGGAAAACTGTGGGAAAGACTTAGTAAATGTCCTCTAAAACATTGCATAAGATATTTCGTTTTTGTCACAGAGAGAAGCATGCCACTCTATTGCACCATGAACTAAGATGTCTTGCAGAGAAGAGTGAGCAATGACCCCGGGGGTGGGAGAAAGTGGGACAGAGGTTGAGAAGTGAAGTATCCGACATTTGTATTTCCTAGAGGTAAATACTGAAGGTAAAAGACAGATGATTGGATTTTATTGTAGACTAAAGCAAATTTGAGCTTCATCTCCAAATCCTCCAAATCAGTATATGATCATGAGGTGTCCCTGGGAGTTGGGTGCACGCCAGGATAGACTAACGTGACTCTTGTCACCTGAGATAAAGTGTCACATCTATCTCCAAGCTGAATATTTGACCAACATCTCTTCTAACATGCAGGGATTTATTTAGTCCTGGACCACGTTTGTGATGATGTTAGAATATAGTTGTAATTGTGGGTTGTTTTTCCAGAAATGTGTACCGTGAGTGAAGACCATCGGTTGCATATGTGGCTGACTTCGCTGTGGGTATGAGGAGGCATTGGTGGTGTTCTCGTATTCCCCATAGACTATGTAATGGCTCAGTGTTGTGCAAACATCTCTCCATCTGTCACTGTAATGTAATATAGAGAGAAATACCTTATGGGGATGAGGCTAGAAGAGGATTTTATGTGATTACATCACAGGGTGATAGATGCTAACAATTTTGCTCATTATGAGCACAGTTCTCCAAAGAGAATTCCTGATAGATATATATTTTTGCAATTGCTCTTCTCTCTATGTATACAAATATAGCTAATATCATATCATAAATATAAATAAAAAAGTTGGGAATAGTCAAGAGGGATTTAACATTTGTATGAATAGAACAAATTGGAATTTGTGCATATTTGCTCAGATCTCGTTTTGATTAAAGGATGACTGGGAAGATTGAGAAAAAGAGAACTGTTCTAGGAAAATATTTACTAGATTCATAGTGTTTGCCTTTGTGACCTTTGAAATAAATTATTGAAGGGCACAGAAGCAGAGATCAGAGAGAATATTCTTTAAAATTAGAATAGCGGGCCTGGAGAGATGGCTCAGCAGCTAAAAGCACTTGCTGCTGCTTCAGAAGACCTTTGGTTCCCATGGTGGCTCACAAACTCTAGTGGCAGGGAATCTGACACCCTCTCCTGGTCTCCATGTGCTCCAGGAAGCCATGTGATACTTAGACATACATTCACGCAAAACACTCATACACATAAAAACTAAAATTGGAATTGCATATCAATAACCAGAGATAAAGCAGATTCCCAGGTTCTGAAGCTTGCTGTATCTGTATTCTTTTTAAATACTCATTTTGAGTGTACATGTGCTTATGTATGTAAATATATGGACATGTCTATGCAATAGCACACATGTGCAGACCAGAGGGCAGCTTGTGGGAGCAGGTTTTCTCCCTCTACCACGTGGGTTCCAGGGGTCGAACTCAGGTCGTCAGGCTTTGCAGCACATGCTTTTACCCACTGAGTCACCTTACCCATAGAATTCTTTCTCTTAAAGCTCCTCCCATGGGGTAAGGACAGGTTTGATACTACTCTAGGAACTGAATGTGAAGATGCTCAGTCCACAGTGGGTATGCTCCAGAAATGTTAAATTAGCATCTATATGATCCCATTAATTTTGAAGGCTAATTTTATGAAGAAGATCTCAAAGGCTCTTCAAGAACTTGCTTGTTACTATATAGCAGGAGGAAGGCAAATTATAATGTATTTGAGTTCCTATGTTGTCCTACTCATGAATATACATGTGAATTCATGAGGCTAAGTCAATGTCACCAAGCAAATATATATTATTTGTATATACTAAACATTATGAGGGATGCCAGGGCAAAAAATCAACAAAGCATAGTTCTGATATATGGCTCTTGCTCACTAAGGGTTATACATATCTTTGTGCTCCTTGCTACAAGTCATTCCGTCAAAAAAAAATTGCAGCCAAGGTTCTTTTCTGGTTTTATTTTCAGAGACAGGCTGGTCTCAAGTGTATGGTCCTCTTGTTTCAGCATCCCAAGTGCTGACATTGTAGGCATGTACCACTACAATACAGCTATGTCTTCCTCCCTCCGTGTGTCCCTCCCTCAGTCCCTTCTGGCTGCCCTGGACCTCACTACGTGGACTGAACTCACAGAGATCCACCTGTGACTACCTCCCCAGTGCTGGGATCAAAGGCGTGTATCACCGACTAAAATGAGGATTTCTAACCAGGTCTAAATCCAATATACACAGTGACCCATTGGTATTTTGATTGTGGTAGCTTGTTTAATGTCTACAATGACTGGGCAGTTTGTTGACAAATCTGACATTTCAACAGTAGCCACCGCATAAGCATTATAATAATGGAAAAAATTTTGGAAAAATCAAAAGGACAAAGCAAATTCTACTCCGCATTCAGTTGTGGATACACTATTATTTTCATTTTCCATAAGGAGTCAACAGTCCACAGAGGTAAAAAGAAAACCCTTTCATGTGTGTATTGAGCCAGCAGTGTGTGAAGTACCCAGCTCAAGGCTGTCCTTTGTATCTGATGAAACTTTTCTCTGCAATGGGGATTTGAACTTGGCCTTGAATTTTATGAGCAGAGAGGAGGTGAATAAGCAGGCCTGATAATCTCCCAGTTCTTAAATTAGACGGATGACCATCCATATACTAAACAAGGGTCACCTCTGCTCTTAGGACCTTGCCCATTGTAGGTATTCAGTTTGCGTTAGCAGAAGGAGTGAGTGGTACCTGATAGATTCAACCTTATTTAAAAGCGAGCCTGTAATAGACTTTTGCATGAATTAATTTGTCTTCAAATTACATTTTATTTCTTGATTCATTTGTGTGTGTGTGTGTGTGTGTGTGTAGATATGTGCACACCATAGCACAATTATGGAGGTCAAAAGACAGCTTGTGGAGTCTGATTTTCTTCTACCACGTGAGGCCCCAGAGATTGAACTTCAGGTTTGGTAGCAGCTACCTTTGACCACAGAATCATTTTACCAGATATTTGTGTTCAAAGGGAATACCTTAATGGTTTTTTTCTTTTGTGCACGTGTGTGTGTGTATTATATATGGAATATGTATGTATTGTGCAATACATTAGTGTGTGACCATGATAATGCATGCAGACACATGAGAGTGAATTCTGGGAACTTCCTTCCCTGCTCCCCTGCTCCCCTGCCTTATCACTGAACTTGAAGCTCACTGTTTCAGCGGATTTTGCTGGCCACCAAGCTCACGGGATCTTCCCATATCTGTTCCCACCTCCCAGTGCTGGGGTTAGTGCTGCCATATTCTGCTATTTTAAAACTAGGGTGCCAGGAATTCAAACTCAAGTCCTCAAGCTGGGGCGGCAAACTCTCTTGCCTACTAAGTTATCTCCCTATCCCCAACATTCTTTCCGTAAGTGCTTGATTATCCTTGGTTTAAAAACTGCTTGAAGTTGCCAGACGGTAGTGGTGCATGCCTTTAATCCAACACTTGGGAGGCAGAGGCAGGTGGATCTCTGTGAGTTCGAGGTCAGTCTGGTCTACAAGAGCTAGTTCCAGTACACACTCCAAAGCTACAGAGAAATCCTGTCTTGAAAAATCAAAGAACAAAACAAAACAAAAAACAACAACAACAAAATACTGCTTGAGGTAAGGAAGAAACATCTCTGTTTGCACCCATGTCAAGATGCTCTGTGGAGGTGGGAATAAACAGCTTTCTGCCATATGCTTCTGGAGGATGTGGCAGCCATGGCAACAGTAACATCTCCCAATTGCTGTTCCTTGTCCTTTGCAGAGCTCACTGATTCTTACAGATGGGCCTTTATGAGCTTCTCTCTTTCGATGGTTTGTTCATGTCCTTGTTAATTGCAGAGAATGAACTGCCTGCTGCAATCATTAGTTTGAAAAGCTTAAATATCACCATTGTATGCATTTTGTATCTTAAGATTAAAAAAAATGTTCATCTAAAAGGTGGGGAAAAAGTAGCAACAGCAGTCTTTTCCGAGAAACATCGGGTTCCCACTGTTAATTAGCTAATACAGTGGTTGTAAAGCACTAAGAAAACGAAATGTAATAAAGTGTCGCCTCCCTGATCAGCACCGATAGACTTTAATTACATCAGAAGGTCACAGACTGGATGTTTTGCTCCTCTGAAAAAGATTCCTCTTCTTCTCCTTACTCTAGGTTTTTCTTCAGAAGAAAATATGGAAGGCAAGAATTTTCTTGGGGGGTATTTCCTGCCTGTAACAAATAGGATTTTTGGATCTTCTGTGGGCTCTATAAATTCATTGCTGGGGTCTTCTGGGTCTGGGGTACCAACTTGAACATACACCTCTCTCATTCTGACTTCGGCCTTTTTCTGAGAGGTGTAGCTGAGACCTACAGGATAGCAGTCCTCAGCTGTCTACGGACCCACTGAAGATGAGACTTCATTTGAACCCAACTCTCCGTTCACACTTTTGGCTGGAAGCCTCTTATTTTAGTCATTCTCACCCTTATCACCTAGGGCTGTTAGTGTGTTGCCATCGTTCCTCAGGCCTTCTCATCCTCATTGTCCAGGACTTATTAAACCTAATAGTATTTGGTTTGTGTCCTCCTTCCAGAGATTCCAGTGTTGAGATAGATTCTCTCTGGCCCCTCATCGTTTTTCTGCTTCATTTGTTTAGTAAACATTGGGTCTAATATTTGTAAGAGGCCATGAACAACCAACGGAGTTTGCTTCTCTGAGGAAGGATTTGCGTTGAAGCTGTTAACTGCTGCCTCATGCCCTGTGGATGGGCTTGTTGTCGCTGTGTTTTGAGTGATGCGAATACTTAAAGATTCTATCCTAACCGGAAGTCCTGATGAAGAAAGTGATTTATGGAGTAAGGAATAAGTACAATGATATTTTCATTTGCAAATTATTTATTTCACAATCAATACAGGTTGACATATTCTATAAAATTCTACAACGAAAACTCATGTTTTTAAAAAAGATATTCTAAAATCCACATTATTTATTCCATAGTGATCAGCAATCTAGGGGAGGGTTAATGAATTCACACTCAGAATTAACAGCTCCAGGCTTGTTATGTTTAGTATATGATGATATTCTAATTTGTTTATATTTTTGGGTTGTTTGTTTTGAGATAGGGTTTTGCTGTATGGGCTAAGCTGATCACAAAGTCATGATTCTCCTACCTCAGTATTTCCCTACCTGCCTCTCCTACGTGGTTGGTTCAGGTTATCTCTTTCCTTTTCTCCTCTTTTCTTTTTTTTTCTTTTTTGGTATTTTAAGATAGGATCTCAGATTATACTCTGTAGCCCAGGCTGACCTCAAATATATGGCGGTCCTCTTGCCTCAGCATGAGTGTTGCGACTACAGGCATGCTTTACTATGCACAGCCATATACTTAAAAGCAAACACAAAAAACAAAGCCCTGCACCCCGTTTCAAAATTCTTTTTAAAAAATTCTTTTTATTTAAACACTATATTTTGATCTTGTTTTTCCTTCCCTGAAATCCTCCCACATCTGCTTTACCTCCCTACCTGTCCGACTTGATTTCTCTCTCACTCTCCTTCTCTCAACAGCAAAAACCCCACAAAAATACAAAACAAAATTAACACAGAGTTTGTTTTGCGTTGGTAAACTAGTGCTGAACGTGGGGCTTGCCCTTGAGTGTGGCTGATTTACCCAGTGACACTCCGTTGGGGAAAACAGATTTTTCTCTTGCCAGCTGCTATCAACAGTAAATAGATTTTGGTTGGAGGTGGAACTCTGTGTCCACTTTCTCATCTCATGCTGAGACCCCTTCTTGCTTGAACCTGTGCAGTTCTTGGGCACTTTAGCCTCCCTCCCTCCCTTGCTCCCTCCCTTTCTCTTCCCATTCTCTTCTCCCCTCCCCCACCTCTCTGTCTCTGTCTCTGTTGCATTTTTCACTTGACCAAATTAATCTTCTCTCTTAGACACAGCTTCTAGTCTACCATCTAACTTGGAAATTTCTGCTTGAGACAGGGTTTCCTGAAATCCAGGCTAGCCTTGAACTTGCTATTATCTGAGAAGGACCTGGATCTTCTTTTAAGTGCTATTTTTTTCTGCATATATGATGTGTGTGTGTGTGTGTGTGTGTGTGTGTGTGTGTGTGTGTGTGTATAAAAGTCAGGTTGATGTTGACATCTTCCTTCATTGTTTTCTCCCTATTATTTGAGACAGGGTCTCACATTAAATTGGGGCTCACTGTTGGGCCAGGCTGGCAACTAATGAGTTCCAGGAATCTGCCTGTCACTGCCCTTCCCTTTCAGTGCAGATGTTAGGTACACTGTTGCTGAGTCTGACTTTATGTGAGTGTTGAAGATCAGAACTCAGGTCCTCATGTATGCAAGGCAAGTGCTTTATTAACTGAGCCATTTCCCTGGGACCAACCAGGAACCTTGAACGTTCTAAGTGTTCTGATATTTTTTTTAATTTAAATAACTTTTTAAATTTTACTTTACATACCAACCAGTTTCCCCTCTCTCTTCTCCTCACATCCATTATCCTTTCCCTTTTATCTCCCTCCTTGTTTACTCCTCTTCCATCTCTATTCAGAAAGGGACAGGCCTCCCATGGGTTTGTGCAAACCATGGCACACCATGTTGAGGCAGTACAAAGCTCCTCCCCTTATATCAAGTTGGGGCTAGGTAACCCAGTATAGGGAACAGGTTACCAAAACCAGCTAAGCACCAAGTACTATGATTATAGGTGTCTGCCAACATATCATTTTGTACAGTGTTGGGGATCCAAATCAGGTCTTCATGAATGCTATACAAGTAAGAAGAGCTATTAATATATCCCCAACAGCTCCACTGTGCAATTACTTTTTTTAATTTAATTTTTTACAGTATTTTACCATTATTATTAATTTACTATTTTGGTTTTTTTGGAAACGGTTTCTCTGTATATTTCTGGCCATCCTAGAACTCACTTCATTGACCAGGTTGGCCTCTAATTCAGAAGATCTGCCTGCCTCCTCTGTATCCCAAATTGTCGCGGGAGGTCCTTCCATTCCTCAAGCCAATAGCCGCTGAGATACCAACCCATTGGGGCATGGTCTCTCTCTTTAAAAAAGTGGCCACTTCCCTCCTCGCTCTCTCTTTGCTTTCTGCTCCGTTTCCAACTACTAGACTCCTTCCTGATTGTGCAGAGGGCTGTTGTCTGGGACTGTGATCTGTAAGTTTTTTCCCCTTTAAATAAATACCACCCTATTAATCATAATTCCAAACTGGTGTGGGATTGTTTGTGACTTATGCCTTCACCAAATGCTGGGATACACCGTGCCTGCTCATCGTCGTCGTCATCATCATCATCGTCATCATCATCATCACTGTATATGTCTGTGTGTGTGTGTGTGTGTGTGTGTGTGTGTGTGCACATGTGTGCACGCAGGCACATATGTACTATGGACTGTGGGTGGTGGATAGAGGACAATTGTGGTAGTCATTTCTCTCCTTCTACTATGTGGACCCCAGGGACTGAGTCATCAGGCTGGGTGGAAAGAGCCTTCACCTGTTAAACCACATTGCTAGTTTATTGTGCAAAATTAAATCAAGTTATCCCAATCCTTCTTTTTCCCCAAGTTCCCCCCATCCTCCCCTTCTCCCTTTTCTCTCCCCATCTCCCCTTACCCCCATCCCACCCCACCCCCAAGATCCCAATTTTCTCCCCGGCAATTTTGTCTACTTCCCATAGCCAAGAGGACAACTATATGTTTTTCCTTTGGTTCACCTTCTTACTTAGCTTCTTTAGGATCACCAATTGTAGACTCCGTGACCCTTATTTATGGCTAGAAACCAATTATGAGTGAGTACATCCCATATTCATCTTTTTGGGTCTGGGTTACCTCACTCAGGATAGTGTTTTCTATTTCCATCCATTTGCATGCAAAATTCGAGAAGTCATTGTTTTTTCCTGCAGCGTAGTACTCTAATGTGTAGATATTCCACACTTTCTTCATCCATTCTTCCATTGAAGGGCATCTAGGTTGTTTCCAGGTTCTGGCTATTACAAATAATACTGCTATGAATATAGTTGAACAAATGCTCTTGTCATATGATAGGGCATCTTTTGGGTATATTCCCAGGAGTGGTATTGCTGGGTCCAGGGGTAGAGGAAGGTTGGATAGGGGAGCACGGAAGCACAATTCTTAGTTAAGGGAGCCAGCTTAGGGTTGGCAAGAGACTTGAACCTAGAGTGGCTCCCAGGTGCCCAAGCCGAGGTCCCCAGTTATTTCCTTGGGCAGCTGAGGATAGGGAACCTGAAATGACCCTATCCTATAGCAATACTGACGAATATCTTGCATATCATCATAGAACCTTCATCTGGTGATGGATGGAGGTAGAGACAGAGACCCACACTGGAACACTGGACTGAGCTCCCAAGGTCCCAATGAGGAGCAGAAGGAGGGAGAACATGAGCAAAGAAGTCGGGACCACGAGGGGTGCACCCACCCACTGAGACAGTGGAGCTGATCTATTGGGAGCTCACCAAGGCCAGCTGGACTGTGACTGAAAAAGCATGGGATAAAACTGGACTCTCTGAACATGGCGAACAATGAGGGCTGATGAGAAGCCAAGGACAATGGCATGGGGTTTTGATCCTACGTAATGTGCTGGCTTTGTGGGAGCCTAGCCAGTTTGGATGTTCACTTTCCTAGATATGGACGGAGGGGGGAGGACCTAGGACTTACCACAGGGCAGGGAACCCTGACTGCTCTTTGGACTGGAGAGGGAGGGGGAGAGAAGTGAGGGGAGGGGGAGAAGGGTGGGAGGAGAGGAGAAGGGTGGGAGGAGGGGGAGAAGGGTGGGAGGAGGGGGGGAAGGGTGGGAGGAGGGGGAGGGAATTGGGAGGCTGGGAGGAGGTGGAAACTTGTTTTTCTCCTTTTCTCAATAAAAAAAAAAGTTACCTCAAAAAAAATTAAATCAAGTTAAGCACCTGTACTTCAAATGTGTTATTTCTTATAGTGAAAATATTAGAAAATCTACTGTGACATTCACAGCTGCAAGCATCAGCAAATTTCTAAATAGATATATATTCTCCATATTTAGACAGTTTGTTCTGACTTCCAAGAGGGATGAGGAGGTCGACTCTTATTCTCCCACCATTTTCTGTCATTGCCTTCCAAGTCATTAGTCATGCTATCCTTGTTAAATTTGTAACCAGTACACTCTGTTCCTTGCCCACAAGCCCACTATTCTAATCTTGGGTCTGTATCTATTAAGTTCAAAGATTCCCACTATCTCCCATGATACCAAAGCATCTCCATTTTGCTGCATGTAGCCAATTCACCTCGTCTTTGTAAGAACTGTCATACAGTAGTTTCCCTGGAAGAACTGCAGTTATGGGCTTTAGGGAATGTCTTTAGGCTCTTCGGCTTTGTCCCCTGAGCTTGTTAAATACGTTTATTTGCTAACGCCCCACTGCACAGACCTATCTGTCAACATATCATATCAACAACGTTTCAACAACACATTTTTATAAATTTACCCTCTTTCTGCAAGTCCCTCATGCACACAGCCAGTGGAATATTCTGGAGCCTGATGACTGCCGTTATGCCTGCTTCACTCAGCAGCCGCCACTCTTGGATGAAGCTATATAAAACTAGACTGTAAAATATTAGACCACTTTTATAAGGTCCACAGTTTAAACATCTTTATTGTGCTTTATAATAAGCAGAGATCTCAGACCCTTAAATCTTGACAGCTTTTCCAGATTCTTTGGTTATCTTTGAATTGCATTTTTTTTCTTTTCAGACAATACCATGAGGAGATGACCTAACTCCTGCTTGAACGTTTTACAGTCAAGGACTTTAGTATTTTGCCTAGAGATCTTTTCATTGTGGAAAAGTCCTACATTGACTGGCTATTCCACTGCCACTCTTGTTCATTAGTGGACACAATGGGAGTGTGTATATTCCACCCTTCTTGAGAATCTTTCAACAATTTTAAGGGTTATATCTATCCCAATTCTTGTCCATTTTTGTTCCTCTTTTGTGAACTGTATTTTGAAGGATGGCTTGGAGAGAAATCTTTAGTGTGAATCTTCAATGTAAAATCTCATCCTTTTATTTTAAATAATTCAATGTATTTTACAATTACAATGCTCCTGCTTTGAGAATGCTAAGGAAATAATTTATGAATATGGATCATGTGTGAGTCACACTATTGCATGAAAATCATTTGTTCTAATAATACATGTATATTTATAATATAATTTCACACTTAATGAGAAGATGACATCAATGGTGGCTAAATAAAATATTGAGGATTGAAATTATGCACCATAGAGAGAAAGATTCTCTACTCTTAGGTTCTTTGTCTTTGAAACAAACTGACATCAGCTTAACAGGAGAACAGGCAGACCAGTGAAGGCAATCCTGAAAGTTTTATGTGGCACAGGGTTATGGGGATACCTTGCAGAAAGAACAAAGGACTCTCCAAG
This sequence comes from Microtus ochrogaster, assembly GCF_000317375.1. Classification (NCBI taxonomy): domain Eukaryota; kingdom Metazoa; phylum Chordata; class Mammalia; order Rodentia; family Cricetidae; genus Microtus; species Microtus ochrogaster. The sequence continues at coordinate 1,867,098 of NW_004949165.1, read as the reverse complement.
GAAATGATAGAATCCGAGGCTTTTATACTGTTCACACATAAGTGATGATTTTAAAGGAATGAGAGGACAAGGGAAAGGGTTTAAGAGGAGGTGCGTTCTAGGAAGGCTAACATACAGAAAAATAATGGCAGGCCGAATCCAGTTACCTGGATGGATCTTTTGTGTTGGGCCTCTAGGCCCTCTTGTCTTTCCCCGAGGAGAAGAGCGTTTTGGAAACATCCTCTCAAGGGAATCTGTGATCTGTTCTCAGGCAGATCTAGCAGGACAGCCTGTTTTTAATGAATCACCATCAACTGAAAATAATTCTTGTGCTAGAATGTGATATTTTGGGGACAGTGGGTTAGGATACACAGTGCCCTAAACAAAACAGAGCTTGTGATGCCATGTGAAAACCACTCATGAGGAAGTGAGTCCAGAGCACCAAGGCAGATGGGGAAGACAGGTTCCCCTCGCTGCCTCACAGGGTAAGGGAGGAGAGGACAGGGTGCCACTTCATCTAGCATGGGGGACAGAATTCTCTGAAAAGCATTCCAGCACAGAGAAGCCCTGAGGGAGATTGTTACTTCTGGTCTCTCTGGACATCTAGGCTTTAGTACTAATGGGTAACTTAAAAATAAGAAAAAAGTCATTTGCATTCCTCAATTCCTTTTCTTTTTCAGAATAACAGAGGTGGAGGAAAAATAAATTGGTTTGCTGGTAGCTTCTGAACAGTATGGGAAGAAAACTATCAGAGAAAAAAATGAGACAAATCATAGCCTAGATTTTAGAAATATAAATAAAATTCTTTTGATAGTCACTGTTCTTAATTATCCAGTGACAATTATTAAAAACTGCCATACTTTGAACATCCAGTATTCTCAAAAACTTACTTGGGACCGTATAATAAAGGTGAACATTGTTGAATTCCAGGCACCCTCCTAAGTGCTTTCCACATACTAATTCGTTTACTCAGAGAAGCAGAGCCATAGAGAGTTAAAGTGATTTGTCTATGAACTAAGACCTGCAGAGTCCTAGATCTGAACCCCAGAAGCTTAGCTGTAAAGCTGATATCATTGAGTCCCCAGTGCTGGGAGCTCACTTAGGATTCTAGTACAGAGATGGAACAAGATGGAAACTGCCCACCGGAAGTCAGAAAAGGAAAGGAATAAATGGTTAGGGACAATATTGTGGGGGCAGCTCTAGACTAACAGGCACACCAATGCTGGAGTAGTCAGATTTATGTGCTGTCTTCAACTTGTTTGGTCTAGCCTTCCGACATGGTCCTTTATAAAACTCTTGGAGCTTCCTGAGTGGTAAAGGAGTCTTGGTTGTTTGTGTTAGTAGAGTGACCTTTGGTGGACTGGTCACCAGCAATACCAAACATGTGAGTTAGAAGGTTGAAGCTTTGAGCTAGCCTGGCCTCTGAGAAGGGCTAGAAGGCTAGAGATTGAGTTTGGTCTTGTGGTCAGTTATTAAATCAAGCATCCTCACATAATAGAACTACAAAACAAACAAACAAAAAGAAACCACCACCACCAACAAAATACAAAAGCAATCTTCTGAAAGCCAAAGTGATAGATGAGTACAGTGTTGAGACAGAAGGGGCCCAATTACACAGAACAAGGCAATGAGCCCCGTGCTGGAGCATCCTCCATCTCTCACTCTGTGTATATCTTTGTTTGGTCTTGAGTCTTATCTGTTATAATTAAGTGCAATGACATATATAGGGTAACCTTGAATTTTATAAGATTGTAGTAAATTATTAACTTAGTGGGATTGTGGCACTCTCCCAGGTTTGTAACGAATTGGTATTGACTGAGGACTATCTTGTAAACTATGCCCTGTAACCTGTGACTTTTGAAATACTTTAGGCAGTTAGTGCTGAACTGAATTTCAGTTGGTCATCTGTGTATAAAGCAGGGTAAAAATAAGTAAAGACAAGCGTTTGTCATTCCTTCATTATTTTGCAAACCCCCTGATTTTGAAATATTTATCATAAAAGTTTAATATTTTAAACTTAGTTAATCAATTTATTTTAAATCCTGACCTCAGTTTCCATAGGAAATAAATGTAATTCTCACTTTTTATTTTATAGATAGAGAAATAGAGCCATAGAAATGCAATATATGGCAAAATTATAGCCAATATTATACAATGGGGGAAACTGAAGGTATCTCCACTAAAATAAGGAACATGAAAAGGTGTTCCTTGTCCACACATGTATAGGACTGGAAGTCTGAGCTAAAACATTAAGACAAGAAGAAGAACAAATGGATACAAATACATAAGAAAAAATACAACTGTGCATAGTTGATATGATTCTATACATAAGTGACTGAATACCCCATCAGAGAACTCTTAGATGGTATCAGAACTTTTAACAAAAAGCAGGACACAAAATTAACATAAAAAATCAGTAGCCTCCTGTAGTAATAGGAGCAGCGGGGCTGCGTCCCCAGCATCCCAGCCTCCTGGCTAGCTTATGCCCCGAAATAATTTCACGTACACTGTATTCTTTTAAACACTGCTTGGCCCATTTCTATCTAGCCTCTTCCCGGCTAACTCTTGCACCTGGACTAGCCCATCTCTAGTGTAGCCCACGAGGTGGCTTACCAGGGAGATTCTAGCCTACGTCCGTCCTGGGTCGGAGCTTCATTGCGTGTGCCTCAGAGAGCAGAGCTATCCCCGCATCTGCCCAGGAACTGGGAGCATGGCGTCTCTGCTCCAGAGCGCAGAGCTGTCAAGTCTGAGCTCACTTCCTCTTCCTCCCAGCATTCTGTTCTGTTTACTCCTCCCACCTATGTTTTAACCTATGAGGGCCAGCCAAGCAGTTTCTTTATTATAATTAACCAATGACCTTCCTCCATCAGCCTCCTATGTAGTAGTTACAAATATGCTAAAGAAGAAGGAACCCTGAGCTTGGCTATCATGATAGTCAAATTAAAGTGAAACTACAGAGTCATAGTACTCAAAACATATGATACTAGCACAAATCAGCCGTGTAGATCAAAGGGATAGAATAGATGACCCTGTGTAGCTATAGTCAACTGAGTTTTGACAATGGTGCAAAAAACACACACTGGTGATCAGACCACCTCTTCAACAAATAATGTTGGCAAAACTGGATATAAATATATAGAAGAATGAATCTAGATCTCTGTTTCTCATTCTATATGAAAAACCATCTCCATTGTATTAAAGTCTTACAGAAGACCTGGAACTCTGCAAATGATAGAAGAAAGAGTAGGTGAAAGGCTTGGTGTTATCTTGATTCCCAGAGGGGAATACCATCTTCTCAAAATATAGTATCAGCAGGTGAAAGAGTAGGGCTCTAGAATGATAGAAAGATTCTGAGCTGCCAGGGAAGCAGTCAACTGAGTAAAGAAACAGCCTATGAAATGGGTGAAAATTGTTGCTAGCTGGACAGCCAAGAGAAGATTGATTATCTACATGACAATTGCAAATACAAGTGACTAAAAAATATATAAATAAGAAGTCAGGTGACCCAATCAATAAATGGGCAAATAAAACAGATTTTCTCAAAAGATGAACTACAACTGGCAAACAAAAATGTAAGAAAAAGATGTTCAGCTTCACTAGCCATTAGAGAAATGCAGATCAGAACTATATGGAGAACCTATCTTACCCCAAACAGAAGGTCAGTCATTAAGAAAGAAAACAGCAACTGTTGGTGTACATATGGACACATGAGAACCTTGTACCATTGTTAGTAAGATGTAAACTTGTCCAGACATCTTAAATATCAGTATGCAGGTTTCTCAAAAATCTAAATGTAGGTATACCATATGGCCAGGCTAAACTACTCCATAGTGTTTACCTGGAGGACTTGAAATCATCTCAGAGACAGTGTCACATAAATTGTTTTTCAGCGCTAGCCACAGCAGCTCAGCTATGGAACCAGCCAAGGTGTTCAACAACAGAGAAATGAAGAAAAAAAATTATGATGTAAGCAATGGAGTTTTTCAGCCACATGGGAAAATGAAGTTGTGTCATTTACCAAAAATAATTCTGTTAAATAAATAAGCCAATCTCAGAAAGACAAATGCCACATAGCTTTCTAACTTGTGAGTCCTAGATTTTATGTAGCTACATAATACCATGCATGTACAAAAAATATGACAGTGGATATAAAGCTATCCTGTAGAACAAAAGGGACTAATGAGAGGAAGGAGGGGTAACAAATGGGAGGGTTATGGGGACTGGGGGTGTGGGGAAAAGGCTCCAAGAATAATATACACTTGAATGAAGATGGTTGTTGTAGAATATTATTTTAAGATATGTTACATTTGTTTATGCTGTGGAACATTTATTTAATGATGCAAAGATGTGTTGTATACTTTTTTAAAAAACAAACTATCTTTTTTTCATTTTACATACCAATCCTAGTTCCCACTCCCTCCTCTCCTCCCATTCCCTCCATTTTCTCCCCCTATCCTCATAACCTCAGAGAGGCACATTGCTTTGGGGAAGGTCCAAGATTCTCCCTACTATATCTAGGCTGAGCAAGTTATCCATCCAAAGAGAATTGTTTCTCAAAAAGTCAGTACAAGCAGTAGACATAAATCCTGGTGCCACTGTCAGTGACCCCTCAGTCTGCCCTGTTACAAGGAGGGGGTCCTTTTGTTTGTCCCGGCCACCCGGCTAGCTTATATCTGAAATAACCACTCAGAAACTGTATTAATTAAAACACTGCTTTGCCATTAGCTCTAACTTCCTATTGGCTAACTCTTACATATTAGTTTAACCCATATCCATTAATCTGTGTATTGCCATGTGCCAGTGACTTAGCAGAGATTCTAACCGGCGTCCATCTCAGACAGAAGATCCATGGCTTCTCTCACTCTGCCCTTCTTCTTGCATTCAGTCCTGTCTTCTCCACCTACCTAAGTTCTGCCCTATCAGGCCCAAAGCAGTTCTTTATTCATTAACCAATGGAAATAACACATGAACAGAAGAACCTCCTACACCACTGCCCCAGCCATACAACTGTCATCCACATTCAGTGGGTCTAGTTTGGTCCTCTGCTGGTTGCTTTCCTGTCCAGAAGAAGTTGGTGAACTACCATTATCTCAGGTAAACTATTTCAGTGGGTGTCCCTATCATGGTCTTGACCTCTTTGCTCATATTCTCACTCTTCCTCCTCTTCAACTGGACTTTGGGAGCTCAGCCCAGTGTTCTGCTGTGGGTTTCCATCAATTGTTGGATGAAGGTTCTATGATGACATTTAGGATATTCATCAATCTGATTACAGGGCAAGGCCAGTTTGGGCACCCTCTCCACTATTGCTTAGGGTACTAGCTGGGGTTATCCTTGTAGACTTCTGGGAATTTCTCTAGTGCTAGGATTATTGCTAGTCTCATAATGGTTCCCTCAATCAAAATAGCTCTTTCCTTGTTCTCCATCTTTGTCCTTCCTCCATCTTGACTATCCAGTTCTCCCTAGCTCTATTCCCTCTTTTGCTTTCCCCTTCTACCCGTTACCCTCTACCTTCTCCCCTTCCTTCTCCCCTCACCCCCATGCTCTCAATTTTGTCAGATAATCTTGTCTATTTTTCCTTCCCAGCTAGACCTTTATATGTTTTTCTTAGGGTTCACCTTGTTATTTAGACTATGTCATGGACTATAGTCTCATTATTCTTTGCTTTACAGCTAGTATCCACTTATGAATGAGTACCTACAGGTTCGTATTTCTGGGTCTGGGTTACCTCACTTAGGGTGATTTTTTTCTAGTTCCGTGCATTTGCATGCTAATTTCAAGTTGTCATTGTTTTTACCATGGAGTAGTATGCCATTGTAAAAATGTACCACATTTTCTTTATCTATTCTTTGGTTGAGGGGCATCTATGTTGTTTCCAGGTTCTGGCTATTACAAATAATGCTGCTATGAACATAGTTGAAAAAATGCCCTTGTGGGTATATGCCCACAAGTAGGTATTGCTGGGTCCTGAGGTAGGTTGATTCCCAATTTTCTGAGAAACTGCCATACTGATTTCCAGAGTGGTACAAGTTTGCATTCCCATCAGCAATTGAGGAGTGTTCCTCTTACTCCATGTCCTCTCCAGCATAAGCTATCATTGGTGCTTTTGATCTTAGTCATTCTGACTGTTGTAAGATGGTCTCTCAGAGTCATTTTGATTTGCATTTCCCTGATCGCTGAGGAATTTGAACACTTCCTTAAGAATTAGTTCTTTGGCCATTTGAGATTCCTCTGTTGAGAATTCTCAGTTTATTCTGTACCCCACTTTTAAACTGGATTATCTGGAATTTTGATGTCTAAGTTTTTGTGTTCTTTATATATGTTGGAGATTGGTCCTCTATCTGATGTAAGGTTGGTGAAGATCTTTTCTCATTTAGTAGACTGCCTTTTTGTCTTATTGAGTATGTCCTTTGCTTTATAGAACCTTTTCAGTTTTAGGAGGTCCCATTTATTTATTGTTGTTCTCAGTGTCTGTGCTCCTGGTATTATATTTAGGAAGTGTTTTTCTATGCCCATGCATTGAAGACTACTTCCCACTTTCTCTTCTTTCATGTTCAGTGCAGTTGGATTTATATTGAGGTTTTTAATGCATTTGGACTTGAGTTGTGTGCATGGGGATAGATATGGATCTATTTTCATTCTCCTACAGGTTGATATCCAGTTATGCTAACACCATTTGTTGAAGATGCTTTTTCCCCATTGTATCATTTCAACTTCTTCATCAAAAATCAGGTATTCATAGGTGTGTGGATTAATACCTGGGTCTTTGATTTGATTCCATTGGTCAATCTGTCTGTTTTTATGCCAATACCAGGCTGTTTTCATTACTGTAGCTCTATTATAGAACTTGATGTCAGGGATGGTGATGCCTCCATAAATTCCTTGATTGTACAGGATTGTTTTGGCTATCCTGGGTTTTTTGTTTTTCCATATGAAGTTGATTATTGTTCTTTCAAGGTCTGTGAAGAATTGTGTTGGGATTTTGTTGGGGATTGCATTGAATCTATAGATTGCTTTTGGTAGGATTTTCATTTTTATTATGTTGATCCTACCTATCCAAGAGCATGGGAGATCTTTCCATTTTCTAGTATCTTCTTAAAATTCTTATTAAACAGGTCTTTCATTTCTTTGGTTAGTGCTACCCCAAGATAATTTTTGTGATTTGTGGCTACTGTGAAGGGTGATGTTTCTTTGATGTCTTTCTCAGCTTCTTTCTTATTTGTATATAGGAGGGCAACTGATTTTTTTTTAGTTGATCTTGTATCCTGCCACATTACTCAAGGATACAAGATCCCTGATAGAATTTTTGGGATCACTTATGTGTACTATCATATCATCTGCAAATGGCAAAATTTTGACTTCTTCCTTTCCTATTTTCCCTTTTTTTGTCTTATAGTTCTAGCCAGAATTTCAAGAACTCTATTGAATAGATATAGAGAGAGCGGCAGCCTTGTCTTGTTCTTGCTTTTAGTGGAATCATGTTGAGTTTCTCTCCATTTAATCTGATGTTGGCTGTTGGCTTGCTGTATATTGCTTTTATTATGTTTAGATATGATCCTTGTATCCCTGATCTCTCCAAGATCTTTTTCATGAAGGGCCATTGGGTTTTGGTGAATTTTTTTAGCATCTTAGGAGATGACCATATGATTTTTTTCTTTTAGTTTATTTATATGGTGGATAACACTGATGGATTTTTTTGTATGTTGAACCATCTCTGCACTTCTGAGATGAAGCTGACTTGATCAAGGTGGATGATTTTTTGGTGTGTTCTTGGATTTGGTTTGCCAGTATTTTATTGAGTATTTTTGCATCTATGTTAATGAGTGAGATTGGTCTGTAATTCTCTTTCTTGGTTGAGTATTTGTGTGGTTTCAGTATTAGGGTAACTGTAGCCTCATAGAAAGAGTTTGGCAATGTTCCTTCTTTTTCTATTATGTGGAACACTTTGACACATATAGGTATTAGCTCTTCTTTGATGTTCTGCACTGAAACCATCTGGCCCTAGGCTTTTCTTTTGGTTTGGAGGCTTTTGATGACTGCTTCCTTGCAGGTTATAAGTCTATTTAAATTGCTTAAATTTAAATTGTTCACCTGGTCTTGATTTAATTTTGGTATGTGGTACCTATCCAGAAAATTGTCCATTTCTTTTACATTTTCCAGTTTTTTGTAGTACAGGTTTTTGTAGTATGATTTTATGATTCTCTGGATTTCTTTGGTGTCTGTTATGTCCTCCTCTTCATTTCTGATTTTGTTAATTTGGAAGTTCTTTCTCTGTGATTTGATTAGTTTAGGTAAAGGTTTGTCTGTCTTGTTGATTTTCTTCAAAGAACAAGCTCTTTGTTTCATTGATTCTTTGTATTGTTTTCTTTGTTTCTATTTTATTGATTTCAGCCCTCAATTTGATTATTTCTTGTTGTCTACTCCTTTTGGGTGAGTCTGCTTCTTTTTGTTCTAGAGCTTTCAGGTGTGCTGTTAAGTCGCTAGTGTGAGATTTCTCCACTTTATGTATGTAGGCATTTAGTGCTTTCATTGTGTTCCATAGGGTTGGATATGCTGTGCCTTCATTTCCATTGAATTCTAGGAAGTATTTATTTCTTTACTTCTTTCTTGATCCATGGGTGGTTCAGTTGAGCACTGTTCAATTTCCATGAGTTTGTAGACTTTCTGCAATTAATATGAGGTGCTGAGAAGAAGGTATTGTGTTTGGATGGAGTGTTCTGTAGATGTCTGTTAAGTTCATTTGAGTCATGATATCTATTAGTTCGCTTATTTCTCTGTTAAGATTCTGTATGGTTAACCTGTCCATTGATGATAGTGGGGTGCTGAAGTCTCCTACTATTAGTGTGTGGTGTTTGATGTGTGATTTAAGCTTTAGTAATATTTCTTTTACATATGTTTGTACTCTGGTATTTGGGGCATAGATGTTCAAGATTGAGACTTCATCTTGATAGATTGTTCCTGTTATGAGTATAAAGTGTCCTATTCCATCTCATCTGATTGATTTTAGTTTGAAATCTATTTTGTTATATTTTAGGATAGCTCTGCCTGCTTGCTTCTTAGGTCCATTTGTTTGGAAAATCTTTTTCCAACCCTTTACTCTGAGGTAATGTCTGTCTTTGACATTGAGGTATGCTTCTTGTATATAGCAGAAGAATGAAATCTTGCTTTGTATCCATTCTCTTAGCTTGTGTTGTTTTATAGGTGAATTGAGTCCATTGATATTAAGAGATATTAATGACCAGTGATTGTTAATTCCTGTTATTTTTCAGTGGTAGTAATTGTGTGTTTTTCTTCTTTGGGGTTTGTTGGTGTGAATTATCTGTTTCCTGTATTTTTGTGGGTACAGTTAGTTTCCGTGGGTGGGAGTTTTCCTTCTAGTACTTTCTATAGGGCTGAAATTGTGTATAGGTTTGTTTAACTTTGGTTTTGTCATGGAATATCTTGTTTTCTCCATTGATGGTAATTGAAAGCTTTGCTGGATATAGTGGTCTGGGCTTGCATCCATGGTCTCTTAGTGACTGCAGCAAATCTGTCCAGGGCCTTCTGGCTTTCATGGTTTTTATTGAGAAATTAAGTATAATTCTGATAGGTCTGCCTTTATATGTTCCTTGACCTTTTTCTTTGCTCTTAATATTCTTTCTTTATTCTGTATGTTTTGCAGTCTGATTATTACATAGGGAAGGGATATTTTGTTTTTATTTTGGTCCAGTCTATCTGGTGTTCTGTAAGCTTCTTGTATCTTCATAGGGATATCCTTCTATAGATTGGGAAAGTTTTCTTCTATGATTCTGTTGGATATATTTTCTCTGCCTTTGAGCTGGAGTTCTTCTCCTTCTTCTATCTCTATTATTCTTAGTTTTGGTCTTTTCATTTTGTCCCAGACTCTTGGATGTTTGGGGTTAAGAATTTGTTGGATTTAATATTTTCTTTGACTAATGAATCTATTTCCTCTATAGTATCTTTAACATCTGAGATTTTCTTTTCTTTTTTTAATATTTATTTATTTATTTATTTATTTATTTATTTATTATGTATACAATATTCTTTCTGCATGTATGCCTGAAGGCCAGAAGAGGGCACCAGGCCTCATTACAGATGGTTGTGAGCCACTATGTGGTTGCTGGGAATTGAACTCAGGACCTTTGGAAGATCAGGTAATGCTCTTAACCGCTGAGCCATCTCTCCAGCCCCAACACCTGAGATTTTCTCTTCCATTTCTTGTATTCTGTTTATTATGATTTTCTCTGTAGTTCCCATTTGTTTACTCAGATTTTCCAAATCCAGAATTCCCTCAGTTTGGGTTTTCTTTGTTGCCTATATTTCAGTCTTCAAGTCTTGAACTGTTTGAACTGTTTGCCTCACCTGTTTGATTGTTTTTTTCTTGTTTTTTTTTTGAGAGTTTTATTGCTTTCTTCCAATTTTTTGTTTGTCTTTTTCTTCATTTCTTTAGGAGAATTGTTTATTTCCTCTTTAATAGTTTCCATCATCCTCATAAAGTTACATTTAAAGTCATTTTCTTTTGCTTCTTCTGTGTTAGGATGATCAAATATTTTTGTTGTATGACCACTGGGTTCTGGTGTTACCATGTTGCTTTTTAGGTTGTTGAATGAATTATTGCATTGGCACCTACCCATCTCTTCCTCTAATTGGTACTGGTAGTGTCTTTGCCTCTTGGTCCAATCTTTGCAGTGGCTGTCTGTGTCTTTGGGAACTGTTTGTGGTTTTCTCTGTGCTATTGCTGTCTGTATCTCAGGATGCTGCTGAGGTCTCCCTTGGCCCACTCTCTTGGTTCATTCTCGTGGTCCTCTCTGCGTAGTCACAGCTTGAGCTTCAGTGTTCCTCTGAGGTCAAAGGAGGGCTTGGGGAAAGGGTGGACCTGGACTTGTAACTTACATGGGTCTGATCGATGAGTTGGGGTGTTGGAGCAGCCTACCTCTTGGCCCTCTCTGTGTGTTTGCAGTCTGTGTTTCAGAGTTCCTCTGAGGTTGCAAGGAAATAGGAGGGTTTGGGGTAGAGGTGTTGAAGAAGCCTAGCTACAGGAAGCTTGCCTGCTCTCTGGCTAGAGAAACTGAGGCAGGTGGGAGAGGGGTCCAGCGAATTGCCCTGGTATGGAGGGCCTAGAGAGTGGGGTGTCTGCCGGGTGGGTGGTCACTCACCTCTTGATCCTCTCTGTGTGTTGTATTCTTTTATGCTACATTTGTTTAACTCTGTAAAGCTGTGACACATTGCCTGTTTAAAGTATCTGAATGGTCTAATAAAGAGCTGAATGGTCAATAGCAAAGCAGGAGAAAGGATAGGCTGAGCTGACAGGCAGAAAGTATAAATAGGAGGAGAAATCTGGGAAGAGAGAGATCGGGGAGTGAGAGAAGAAGGAGGAGGAGGTCAGGGGCCAGTCATCCCAACTACACAGCAGTCATGGAGTAAGAAGTAAAGAAAGGTATATAGGATAAAAACAAAAGCCTAGAGGCAAAATGTAGACCGGATAATTTAAGAAAATCTGGCTAGAATTAAGCCAAACTTAGGCCAGGCATTCATAAGTAAGAATACGCCTCAGTGTATTTTTTTTGGGGGGAGGAGGAGCTGGGTGGTGGTCCCTCAAAAGAGTCAAAGAGTGAAAAACAACTAACTACAGATATAGTACAGATGTAAACAAGTTTAATGAAATAGAAAATCTAAAAAGCCCTGCAGGTAAGGATGTGGTATGGGAGGCTTTAGAGAATGATGTTTGTCTTGATATCTCCTTGAAGGGAGTATCTATGTATGTATCTACCCTTCAAGTGTGTATATATGGGATATGCATGTGTGCAACCCCTAAGTGTTTATAGAAGGGAGTATGTATGTGTGCATCCTCCAAGTGTGCAAAAAAGTAGCATGTATGCATGGATCTTCTAAGTGTGCTTACATCTGCTTCATGTATCCCCTAAGTGTGTATAGAAGGGAGTATGTATGTGTTCATCCTTCAAGTGTGCATGTATGTATGTATCTTCTAAGTGTGCTTAGAAGAGAGCATGCATCTGCTTCATGTATCCCCTAAGTATGTATAGAAGGGAGTATGTATGTGTGCATCCTCCAAGTGTGTATAAAAAGTTGAAACATGGCTGGACCAATAGCTTAGTAGTTGAGAGCATTGACCGTTCTTCTAGAGGACACAGCTTTGATTCCCAGCACCTACATGGACACTCTCACAACTGTCTGTCACTCCAGTTCCTGGCAGATCTGATGGCCTTCTATGGCCTCCTTAGTCACCAGGCACACATGGTGCACATACATAGATGCAGGTAAAACTCCTATACACATAAAAAGCATTGGGGCATTTTAAATCATTAAAATAATTATAAACTATGTTTTACACAGTTTTAGAAATTCTTTAAGAAAACAGTTGGAAAAATTTTGAATCTTCCTTTTAAAAGTAAAATATGCACAGAAGACTTGATGAAGCACTGGATTAATTCTCCTTATTTTTCTAAGAAAGGCACCGAAGTCTGTAGACCTTGATCTGATAACTCATAATGACTCTCGATTCAAAACAGCTCTACACTTGTACTCGGGCCCTGATGACCTCTAGTCTACAGTACTACCTGCTTACAGAGAGGCTGTGCACGTTCATCACACATTTAGATACTTAGAAGTTTTTAGTAAACTGGTAGGAAATACCAAAAGAGTTTTATTGAAATGTCAAACAATAAAGAATTACCTAGAATAAGAACTGAAGTTCTGTTTCATTGCAGCGATCCTGATTATTTCCTTTGAGAAGACTTTTTCAGAGTTGGGTGTGTGTTCTTCCAGATAGTTCACTATGCACATTGATAAGTTTATTTGTTTAAAGTCATTTCCTATAATAATGTTCATAAATATTTGAATTTATTTGACTTTTTCCACATTTAATAATAGATATGGGGTATATTTCTATTTCAACATTACAGATCAATATTTTTCTTACTATTTTATACTTAATTGGATAGAAAGAAAATCGCAGTACAATTGCATCATCCGAATAAGAAGAAACCGAAGGATTTTTCTTTTAATTTTGTAGACTTTAAGTGCTTTCCTTTTATTATTGTTTGATCCCTTTGTTCTATTTGTTCTCTGAAATTAAAGTTTATTTTTTCAGAATGTCTTTGATCTTTCTCTTTCCCACAGGAAACATATTTATAACAGTTACTTTCATTGCTTTTTCCAACTTTCGTTTTCATAGATTCGTAGCATGATTAACTGAAGTCAAGTTTAAAACTAGCTATTTTGCTGGTACAGTGCTCGGTATGTAACCATGAGAACCAGAGTCTGGAGTCCCAGCACTTATATAAGAAGCGAGGCAGAGTAGTGAGTGCCTAAAATCTCAGAGTTGAGGCTGTTGAAACAGGGGGTTCACTGAGTCCTGCTCTAGACAAATGAATGAGCTTCAGGTTCAGTGAAAGACCCTATTTCATAAAGTGGGAGAAGATGAATTGAGGAAGATGCCCCGTGGTAACTGAGGTCTGGATGGGTGCAAGTGTGCACACGCGTGAGCACACACACAGACATGAAATGAAAAACAAAACATGGTAGCTACTGTGATAAGAAAGGGTTTGGTTACCAAAACCAGAGATTAATTATTCATGAGTTGTAAATGGAACAAACAGAAGTCATTGGTGACTGCTCCACTTCTATGCATTAACTGAAAATGTTTCTCTGTGTCCCTGGGCTGACATAAAGCATCAAGCCTTTAATGTAATATTTATTAAACATTCGTAGTACAAATTTAAAATATTAAGTAGTTGTTTTCCCTACAAAGATTAGCGTGTTTACAGTTTTTCTCATTTTAATCCTATCTAAAATTGCTTTTTCCTGAATGAATTTTACATTCTCCCCACCCCCATATTCATTCAGTTCTAAAGAATAAATGCCTAGAATCCAATTAGGATTCTAAATAGAAGCTTTTTTAAAAAATTGATTTCTGTAAGGTTACTTTAGAAATAAGGTTCTCAAAAGTTCATGTAGTAGTTAGAGTAGGAAAATAAATTTCAGATGCTTTTCAAGCAGGTTAAAAATGGAATCAAGGAGGTTGAAGAGATGGATCATTGGTTTAAGAGCACTGACTGCTCTCCCAGAGGACCCAGGTTCAATTCCCAGCATCCACATGGTAGTTCACAACTCTCTGTAACTGCAGTTCCTGGGGATCTGACACCTTCATACCAAATATACATAAAGTAATGGTGTGGGAGGTCCTTCTGTCTATGTGTTGCTTTTATTGGTTAATGAATAAAGAAACTGGCTTGGTCTATAGCATAGGAGAAGAAAGGCAGAGTCAGAGAGAAGCCATGGAGCAGCCAGAGACAGATGCTGGGAATTTTACCCGGTAAGCTACAGCCACATGGGTTACTAGACATGGGTTAAATTAATATAAGAGTTAGTCAATAAGAAGCTAGAAGTATTGGGCCAAGCAGTGATTTAATTAATACAGTTTCTGTGTAATCATTTTGTGTCTAAGATAGCAGCGAGGCCAAGAATCAACAAGCACCTTCTCCAACAAAATAAAATTAAATAAATACTTTTAAAAAATGGAATCAATAGCTGGGCAGTGGTGGGGCACACCTTTCCTCTCAGCACTTGAAAGGCAGAGACAGATGGATCTCTATGAGTGTGAGACCAACCTGGTCTACAGAGTGAGTTCCAAGACAGTCAGGGCTATACAGAAAAGCCCTGTCTTTGGGGAGGGAACCCCAAAAACCAAAAGAGGGAGCACTTCAATGTGTAAATTTTATATATAAATAATTGGAGCACAATAGCAAACACAGATGTGTATAAGTATCTGTCACTATAAGGATCTCATTGCAAATGATTCTATTTCGCAGGTCTTTATATTAGCTATTTCAGCAATGGCTAAAACAAAGGATATTGATGTTACTGATTGGTACTTCATGTCTATTAGTCCTATTTGAATATAGAAATCCAATGCTAAGTTCACTCAAAGCCAAGTGTGAAAAAGACAAGCAAAAAATCAACTTAGTTCAACAGTATTGTAAAGCACTAAAAATCCTCTAAAAATCTCACATTAGCACCAATAATTGATGACAGCAAATAACGAAAAAGGATTTAGTAGATTTGGGATGCATATAATAAATACCCAACAATAACAAAGGCTTTAGAGGTTTGTATTATTTATTTTATTTTATTTTATTTTTTGAGTGCTAGTACAGAAAAGTCTTGCTGTGTTTTGCCATTGATTAGCTCATAGAAGTTTGCTTTGATGTCTGGTACAGCATAATAAACTCTAACCATATTCTTACCTTAGATGTGTCACATTGATGGATATGCTAAGCAGGTGTTTTAAAAGTGAGGCACCTCATCACAGTAGCTAAGACCTAAGACTTCATACCTGTCTCGATCTGGATACCCAGATAACCTTGTTTGATACCTTGATAACCTGTCTGGATACCCAGCTCTGTCCACACTTTCTCTGTGACTTTCCATATCTATGGACATTTCTGTTAATTCCATGTTGTTGATGATTCCCTTAGCATCTATCTTCTGGATGTTTTTCGGCTTTTCAATTTCTATTTTGTTTCAGTATCTTAATTATAATATCTATAAATATTTTTTATTTATTTCGGACTGGTATTTATTAAGCATTATAAATGTTTAAATTGACTTTCACAGCATAAAAATTGTCTGTAGTATTTTCACATGTCTTCTTTCATAATCTGTCCCCTTCCATTTCCCATGTTCCCTTCTTATAGATCTATAGCATTTGATATCACTTGTTGTTGATTGTCTGTTCACAATGTTCACCATGTTTGGTAGTTCTGTTGACTTATCTAAAAATTCACTGATCTTTATCGTACCATATCCAACCTATTTTTAAGCTCATCCAGTGAATTGTTTCCTTCAAAATTTCAATTCTTGCCAAACTTTTCAATTTTTTTCTTAAAGCTTCCCTGGAGCTTCTGTTTCTCCACTGATTATCTATTTTGTTCAAACTTTTTCTATTCTCTAAAATACAGCTATGCTGTAGGTCAAGGGTGCTGATTCTAACATCTCAGCCAGCCATGATCTATATCTATTGCTCTTTTCCCAGTATATTTACATTTAGTCAAGCCTTATAATTTTTAATGTAGGCTACACATTATATGTAAAAAAAAAGTAAAGTGAAAATTAGATATATATTTTTTGTCTACAGAAGACCATGCCTTTTCCTTTGTTAGGAAGTTAGAGAGAAGTGTTTTCTTTCCTTGTTTCATTGAGGAAGGGTCTCATTCTGTAGTCTACGTTTCCTCAAACTTAAGGTCTTCTGTTTCTCTTAAAGTATTTTAAAAATTTTAATAGCATCAAGCTGGCATTTCTACTAACTCCAGATCACCCCAGCTTTTAAATACCTTATGGGGACCATTTGAGTTTATCCTTGAACAGGGGGTTGTGGCTCAAGAAGTATAAACCTATGATACTTCTGTCTCTGCTTTTCAGCTTCATCCTTATCTCAACCTGGCTCCTCAACAGGGATGAGAAGAGTGTTAGATAAAGAAGATGTGTGATTTCAGGTCCTTCTAGGTTTTATATTGCTCTCAGGTTGATACTAACATGTCCCCTTGTTTTTCATTTTTGTCCCAGCAAAGTACTACTGATGGCAGATCTGTTTGATTATATCCCAGACAACGATACAGGTCTGAAAGCAGTCCCACATTTCACAAACACAGAAAGGCATCATTTCTGTTAAGATTGCTCACTGCTATGGATCCACTGTGTTTTGATGAATTTGAGGAAAAGCACATTTTTAAGATAATCTTTATTTTCCATAATACTTATACTCAGAGTAACATTTAAAACATTAATGATAATTTAACAGAAGATCCATTGTACCAGGCAGGCATTGGCTGGTACTATCAGTAGTAAGAGGATTTGCATATTTAAAAACAGTACTGATGTGGAAATATAGAAAGGAAAAATATTCAACAAATGGTGCTGGTCTAACTGGATATCAGTATACAGAATAATGCAAATTGATCCATATCTATCACCTTGTACAAAACTCAAGTCCAAGTAGAAAAAGGGCCTCAACATAAAACCAGATGCAGTGAACCTAATAGAAGAGAAAGTGGGGAATGACCTTGAACTCACTGGCACAGGAGATAATTTCCTGAATAGAACACTGATAGCAGAGGCACTAAGAACAACAATCAATAAAAGGGACCTCGTGGATTTGAGAGGTTTCTGTCAGGCAAGGGACACCATTGGTGGCCTACATAATGGAAAAAGATTTTCACCAACCCAATCTGACAGAGGGCTAATTCCTGGGTAGAGATCTACTGCAGGTCACTGCACCCAAGGCTCTGCAGCCCTCCCCTCAGGACCCTGTAGGTCACTGCTCCCAAGGCTCTGTGGCCCTCCCCTCAGGACCCTGCAGGGCACTGCTCCCAAGGCCCTGCAGCCCTCCCCTCAGGACCCTGCAGGTCACTGCACCCAAGGCTCTGCAGCCCTCCCCTCAGGACCCTGCAGGTCACTGCTCCCAAGGCTCTGAGGCCCTCCCATCAGGACCCTGCAGGTCAGTGCTGTTCTGGCCTCTGCTACTGTGGATCAGGTGTTTTTTTTTTTAAGTCCCACAGAATGTAAATATACAATATGTTTTCTTTTGTGAAAAAAAAACTAGACATCAACAAACCAAATAATCCAATTAAAAACTGGGGTACATATCTAAATAGAGAATTCTCAACAGAGTAATCTCAAATTGCTGAGAAACACATGAAGAAATATTTAACAGCCTTAGTCATAAGGGAAATGTAAATCAAAACTAATTTGAAATTCCATCTTACACCTGTCAGAATGGCTAAGATCAACAATACAAGTGACAGCTGATGCTGGCCAAGATGTGGAGCAAGGGGAACAGTGTTTTGCTGATGGGAGAAAGCTACTTCAGCCACTATGGAAATCAATATGGCAGTTTCTCAGAAAATTGGGAATCAACCTACTTCAAGACCCAGCAATACCACTCTTGGGCATATATCTTAAGAATGCTTCATCCTATCACAAGGACCCTTGCTCATGTTCATTGAAGCTTTATTCATAATAGTCAGAAACTGGAAATAACCTAGATGTCCACCAACTGAAGAATGGATAAAGAAAATTTGGTACGTTTATACTCAGCTATTAAAACAATAACATGAAATCCACAGGCAAATGGATGGAACTAGGAAATACCACCCTGAGTGAGGTAACGCAGACCTAGAAAGGCAAATATGGTGATACTCACTTCTAAGTGGACATTAGCTGTGAAGTAATGGCTAATCATGCTACAATCCACAGAACCAGAGAGGCTAAGTAATAAAAAGGGCTCAAGCAAAATGCATGGATTTTCCTGGGAAGGGGAAATAGAATTAGATTTTGTGGGTGGACTTAGGGGAACTGGGGATGGAACAGGAAGGATGGGGCAGGGGGTGGGAGATATGGAGGGAGAGAGTTCTGGATCTGGGGGCAACTGCAGGGGGGGCAATGTAGAAACCTAGTGTAGTGGAAACTCCCTGGAATTGAGATTAACCCTAGATTAGTCTTCTAGTAATGGGGAATACAGAGCCTGAACTGGCCATCTTCTATAATCAAGCAAGGCTCCCAGCATCAGGATTGGGATATCAACCAAGCCACAAAAAACTTTAACCTACAATCTGTCCTGCCTGCAAAATGTGGCACAGAACTCATGGGAGTGACTAACTCATTACTTGACACCATGCCTAGAGAGGGATCCCATGACTGACACTGCCTGGATGTACAGGGACCAGAATCAAGACAGCCTAGAGACAAATATGAATAGAACCAAACATGACTGGCAAAAAAGTCAATGAAATGATTTCTAATGTTATTCTGCTGTACTTATAGATCCATTCCTCGTCCAATTATCATCAAAGAGGCTACATCCAGCAACTGATACAGAGCAGCAAATACAGAGAACCACAGCCAAACACTAAATGGAGTCAGGGGAGCCCCACAGAAGAGGGGGAGGAAGGATTGAAGCAGCTAGAGGGGTGGAGGACACAATGAGAACATGGCCAACAGAATCAACTAAGCAAGACTCATAGGGACTCACAGACTAAAGTGACTGACAAACATGGACCCTGAGTGGGCCTGAGTTAGATCTTCTGCATATACCTTATGGTTGTATTGCTTGGTGTTTTTGTGAACTCCCAACAATGGGAGTTAGGGGTGTCTCTCACTCTTTTGCCTATACTTGGAACCTTTCTTCTCCTACTGGGTTGTCATGACATGAGGTTCATGCCCAGTCTTTTCTATCTTTTTATCTTGTTAGTCCATGTACAGTGGATATTCCTGGGAGGTATGCTCTCTCTCTCTCTCTCTCTCTGGGAAACAGAGGAGGAACTGATCTGGGGAAGAGGGGAGGGGAGGTAAGGGACTGGGAGGAGTGGAGGGAGGGAAAACTGTGGTTGGGATGTAATGTGTGAAGGAAATGAGAGAAGAATAAAAGTTAAAAAAACACTACTGATGTGATAAATATGAGAGTCAGGACAGGTTGATTTTCAAGATCTGATGAACTGGTCAATGGATGTTTTCAACATAAACTTTGCAATAAAAATGAAAAATTGATCAATACAATTTTCATTACGAAAGGCATTAGTGATGCTAGTTTTAAAGAAATAGATTTTCCCCCTATATCTAATATTTGCCTAGTGGGTCAGAGTTGTTTTCCTGTGAAATTCTTATACTTGCTGATTTTGACTTAAGACTCTAAGCCAGCTTCAGGGACCTTCTTGTTTCACCTGCTGAGATTCTGCTATTGAAATGTCTCCTTGTTGGAACTGTGTAAAGTGAGAAGCCTGGAGATGAGAAGGGAGGAGCCAAGCCCTGGTACAGATCTCCTGCACAGAGGGAGGCAGAGGCTGAGGGCTCCCTCCTGCTGACAGGACAGGTGAGAGCTGTAGACTAGGCTCTGGCACAGCAGTCAGCTTCATTTGCACAGAGCAGATCTTGGGTTTAAAATAATGTGTGGCTGGAATGTGGGTTCCCTGCTCTGACAGAGCGTGATCTAAGCAATCACTCTTTAATCTAAGGGAAGGGAAAAGCAGGACGAGCGTGAGTGATGCATTCATTTCTTTTAGGAAGAATGTGGAACAAATAAAATGACTACGTGTGGGGTTGATTCGAGTCTTTGCCAATCTATCTATCATCACCATCATCATCTATCACACAAATAATGAAATAGTTTCTAAAGAATTTCAGAGAAATTTGGAATATTATTAAAGTGCCAATTTCCTCTCTGACTTTGCTTTGCGTATTTGTGCCTTACTTGGCATTGCTTCTGTACTGATCCTTCAGACCTTTCCTGATAAGCTTTAAAAACACAAAACTCATTATAATTGTTTTTAGATTTTTAAATATAAACCCAGGAACATGTTCTCTTCTGCCACAGGGAGCTGATGGAAATCATTTTGGACAGAGACAAATAGACAAAAGTTATCTTTGCTAGGCAAAAATGCTCAGTTGTGTCATACTGGGTAGATATCTTCTATTTATCCCCTAGCCACATGAGAGGTTGAGCTGCCACGTTATCAGTGGCTTCCCATGCCCTGAATCTTAACATGTGTTTGGCCAATGTGGAACCATTGGGAGAGATGACTACTGATAATTTGCCCATTTTCCCCCTTATTTTCTCTCCCTGATAAGAGTTAGTTAGTGTTTCTTAGAAATCTCTGTTTTTTTCTGGTTCATTCTCTGTTTAATTCTTTCGATTATGGTGCAAACTATCCTTTGTCCATTCACTGTGACAGGGATGGTGACAATCAGGTTACTACTAGCCTTGGATGACTCTTCTATGGATTCTGGTTCATCCCAACATTGCTTTTGGTGTTAATATCCATATACAAGAGTGTACCATATGTTTTTGCTGCAACCTTAACTAGTAAAACCATGATGTTGTTGATGTTACTAAGGATCAGTATATTAAACACATAGCAATGCTTAATGTCACAGATAAAATCTTATTTCCTTTTACATAATAAAAGAGTATTTCAGAGGCCAGGCTCTTATGCACATGTTCTGAAGGAAAATAAAACTTTGTATGTGCACCTGACAGTTTGGTAGGTGAATGGCCGGCAACTTTCATTCATCCTTCAGGGAGGCCCGCCAATCTTCAAAATTTTCTTGACTCCTGTAAAAAGATGGCTTAAGGAAACTAACATATAATTACGATTTAAAGGAAACACAATGACTTCACATCATGCTTTAGGAGGACATTTTGACAGTGAGATCTACTTAACCCCAGAAATGTTAGACAAACTGAACCCTTTTTCACTGAAGAGGGTGCTAGTGGAAACAGAAGGCATTTTGTTGCTCTTGAAGTTGACTTGGGTGGGAAGGATCAGAGTGAGAAAAAACATGAAGTGTTTTTCTCTCCCCTGCTGTCTTCTTCACAGATTATACAAGAATCACTTCAAGTCACTCTGCCACTTTCACCCATAGAGTATTTGTTGAGTGTCCAACACATATCAGAGACTGTGCCAGGTAGAGGCCATGATAACATTCCAGGTCTAGAACATCTTTCAGAATATGAATTAGTAAAGACAATCAGTTTGACATTTTTTTTTTCTCTAAAAGATCTTTACCAATAAGATGCATATGTACTGTAAAAGGGAATTTGTTAGGTTGGCTCTCATGATTGGGGCTGTCTGGATACCAAGAGAACTCAGTAGTTGCTCTACCCAAGAAGCTGTAATTAGCAGCTCCACTCTGTAGGAAATGATTATGTGTTATGTAGTTGTTCAAAACTCCCCAATAAGTAACATTCATTCATTCACTGTTGATTTAAAATGCATACCTTGACTCCAAAGGGGTACAGAAAAAATCCCTTGATATGAAAATCTTGTAATTTTATGTCAAAATGTCATTTGATTTAGGCACGTGTGTGTGTGTGTGTGTGTGTGTGTGTGTGTGTGTGTGTGTGCATGCACATGAGCCTGGCCCTGATGTTGTAGTTGTGAGCCTCCATGTGGGTCTTGAGAATCAAACCCTAGTCATCTGGAAAAGCAAACAGTGCTCTTTACTTCTAAGCCCTCTCTCCAGCTCCCACATTGCTTTTGGAGACTGTCTCTCACTGAACCTGGAGTCACTGATTGGCTGGCTAGCAAGCATCTGGCTTCTCCAGCGCTGTGTATAGCATAAGCAGCCACTCAAGCTGTGTATGTGGGACACTGGGTTTCTGGACAGAAGTCCTCATGCTTGTGTGGCAAGCATTTTAATGAACTGAGCCATTACTCAGCAACATGTGACCTTGGGTTTTCAATGGCAGACGCCCAGGCTTTCTGTAGAGGCTAGAAAGTGAAGAGGTATCCCAGTGCAGTAGACATAAGACAGAAACCTGAGCAAAAGGTTAAGCAAAAACTTTTTAGTGCTAGTGAACAAGACTATGTCTGCTGTGTTGACTGGCACTTAAAAATGTGGTACATTAAACATTTTTACTGTTGATATACCATGGCTGGTTGATATACATGGGAGGCCTGCCCTTGTCTGAAGAGAAAGGAGGAGGAGTGGATTGGTGGGTGGGGAAAGACGGAAGGTTGGGTAGAGGGCCTGGGAGGAGACACAGGGGGAAGGGGAAACTCTGATTGAATTGTTGATAAATTAATTGATTAATAAAAGTAAATAAAAAATGTTGCTGGCACCTGATAATGACTTTTCCTCTGCTCTGTCTATGCAGTTGCCATGTGCTCTTAAGAGAATGTATTGCTGTATAAAAATCCAAATGCAAATATGTTTTTTTCCTGCAAGAAGCCTGCCTTTGAAATCTTTTGTGTAATTAACATTCTACTGTTTGACCAAAATATTTACTTAAATAGCTATGTGTTTTATAGTTTCCATTTTTTCTGAAACTCTTTCAACAGTGGGGTCTATAAGGCAAGCTTTTGATTTTAGGGAAAATAATCTATAAAGTAACACGTACCTTTTTTCGGTCAAAATTTCTGCTTGAAAGAGAAGGTGACTTAATTCCTCATGATTTCATTGAAAGTTAAAGTCCCTAAGGTGGCCCAAAGACTGCCATCAATGAAGTAAAATTAGGGTTTCAGAAGAAACACACCACTGGGAACCCGAGTTTTTAAGCTGTCTCATTAGACTTGTTTCACAAGCCACACCAAAGTGTTCCCAGTCTTCAGGGAAGTAATGGATAGAATCTGGCTGCTTTGTACTTGCTTTTAATTATCAACTCTAGACTTATATCTAATTTGTGTTTTTTCCCCCAGTAGGATTATAAATGTTCCAAGTACCTGGTTAGCATAGATTTTACTCACAGCTGTGAATCTGTTAGCATTGAAGGCTCTTGAAGGGAAAGCCATTTCTCCTAAAAGGATGGGGTCTACCTCTTGATGGAGACACAGTGTTGCCTCATCCTGTAAGAGCTAATGCAATTATACAGGTCAATCATCTGGCCAAGGAGCCACCCCTCAGAAAGGGTGAGTTCACTTTAAGCTCTGCTAAAGATATTGGCAGAATAATTAGTTGTCCTTTAATGAGATAAAAGTACTTTTCCATCCCAGAATTCCTCCTCCTAGCACAGTCCCTGGAAGTGGCCTTGAAGTCCTGCCGAGTCTGTCCGCTTTGACATAACTTTCCATTCTTTTTTCTGTCTCTTTGGATGCTGGTGAGGACCTCAGTATGTTTTTCTGGTACTTCCTTGCTCTTTCTCTAAATCTTTCCTTTCCTTACTCATTCTGAAGTAAGTCTGAATTAAGAATCCAAGAGCTAATCTGGGTTAAGTGGCAACTCTAAATTTGCCTTGGGCATTAGGTTTGTACCACTATTAGTTTCCAACAGCAATCTATGGTAAACATAGTATTCACAAACCCATCCAGAGGCATTTTTGCCTCTATTTTTGTTCTATACCAAATTTTAGATGATTGAATTCTAATTCTATATTCTATATTATCAGAATTCTTCTGAGGTTCTCTCAGACTGGGAGAGAGAAATGCATCCCAGGACATTTTCCTGGAAATGACTTGATGACTTGCAAGAATTCACAGAGGACCCACAGAACCCCCATGGTACCCAGTCTTGTATTCACACACACACTGAATTCTGAGCTGAAATATACTTGGGTTGAGCTTCAATTTTTATAGCCCTTTTTAGGAATTCCATGGTGCACATTGCACATGCACTGGAAGATGTATCACAAGGCTCTTCTTATCTGACACTATTCAGAGTGTCAGATACGAAGCTAGTGCTCCAGCTGTTCAGGGACAAACTGACAGAGCCTTTTGCTTCCATGTACAGACTGTTACACTTATGTTCTTCAGTGTTTCTCTGTTGCCTGACTGTAGAAGTCTCAGCCCCAAGCCATTGCTATTGTAAGGAGGTGGAAATTTTGAGAGGCAGGGCTTGCTGGGAGGTTTTAGATTGTTGGGGATACACCCTCAAAGGGGGTTGTGGGACTCCCTCATCTCTCCCTATTTCTTTTGCTTACTGTTGAGGAAATCGGCAGTATTGTTTTGCTATGAAGTGCTGTCTCTGCACCCCTCCTAGAGAGGATTAAATGCAGTAAATCTACCAGATCTTGGATAGGAACTCCTAAAACTCTGAGCACAAGTAAGCCTCTTCTCTCAGAGGCTGATGACCCTAGGTCATCTGTTAGAGTTACAGAAGTCTGATGTACTAGAGAAAGGAAATCAATTGTAGATTATAGAAACTAGAGCAGTGGTTCTCAACCTGTGAGGCTTAACCCCTTTGGAGGTCAACTACCTTCACAGCAGTTGTCTCAGATCCCCTGCATATCAGATATTTATATTAAGATTCATAACACTGGCAAAATTACAGTTTTAAAGTAGCAATGAAAATAATTTCATGATGGAGTCAGCACAGCATGAGAAACTGTATGAAGGGGTTGCAGCATTGGGAGGGCTGAGAACCACTAAAGTAGAGCATGCTTTCCATTCTGTTCAGCTTGCCCTCCTCCTTCTCCTTCACCTCCTCTCCCGTTCCTCTCCTTTCCTTTTTCTTTTTCATCCTTCTCTTCTCTTCTCTTTTTCCATGTTCACTTCCTGTTCTTCCTCCCTTTTGTTTCTTGCTTCTTTTGAATAAAGGTCTTGCTGCATAGCTCAGCTTGGCCTGGAACCTGAAATCCTCCTGCTTTATTCTCTCGTGTACTGGTATCATAGACATGCACTACTCCAGCGCTATTCTTTCTTCAAAATTCACAAGTTGATGTTTTCAATAATTGCTAAAATTTTAATTAAAAAATTAAATTGGCATATCCATTGTACTTACCTATGTGGTATGATATAATGTTTCATCACTCATGTACATGTAGTGATCCAATGTAACGATCTGATCAGGATGATTAGCAAATCACTACCTTACATCTTTGTCATCTTCGTCCTTTGGAAGAAAACATTCACAAACCTCTCTTTTAGCTGTTTTAAAATATTTATTTCTCTCTCTCTCACACTGGGAATCAAACTCTTTGCGCATGTTAGGTAAGTGCTGTAACATTGAGTGACACTCCAGCCCTGTTATTGTTTACTATAGTTACTCTATCATGCAATAGAACAGTGGAGTTTATCCCTACTCCCCAATCTTTTAACACCCTCTTCTCAACTTCCTTCTGCCCTCTTCTTCCCACTCTCTGGTAACCACCTGTGATGAATAATCTTGATTGTCAACCTGACAGGATCTAAGATCACATAAAAATGAACTTCTAAGACTTTATGTGAGGGATATTCTAACTAGGTTGAGAGCAAAAGACTCATCCAAAATGGGAGCGGTATTGTTCTGTGGGTTGTGGATCCAATGGACTAAAAGGAGAAAGAGAAATGAGCAAAGAGTAGCAGTGTTCAACTCTCTCTGCTTCCCAACTGCAGTGTGACCAGCTGCCTCAAGTTGCTGTCTCTGTGACTTCCCAATCCTAATGGAGTGCACCTTCAATCTCTGAACCAAAATAAACCACTCTGTCATAAGTCCCTTTTAGTAGGAATTTCATCACAAGACAAGCAACGAAGTTCTGCTGTAGACTTCTCCAAGTCTTCCAAACAATTTATAATCCAGTTAGATGACTGAGTGATCAGGCAATGATCCATTGGCTTCAGAATTCTGTCACCAATATTGGGATAGCTAAAAAGCAAAAACAAATACCACACTGAAAGAACATGGAGTTTGGGTTGGAATCTTTGTTCTTGGATCTCTTGCAGCTATGTGAGTTTGGGAGTATCATTTGGTTTTCTGAGTTCCCCTATGTATGGGTGGAGATAATGCAATTGCTGCTTAGTACCAGAATTATTATTTTTTCAATTATGTGTGTGGAAACTTGGCAATATGTGTTTTATTTCCAAAACATGTTTTAAATTGCTTCTTAAATTCTAGATGAGTACAAGGCCTGGTATTCTAATCAGTGAATTGAATTAATAAATACTTGTGAGTGACTCTTTAGCTTTATAACCCAAATAATCTTTTATGTATAACAAATAAAGAAAAGAAAAATAACAAAACTCCTCTCCCAGGAAGAAGAGAGCCACACTAAGGCTGATAACTGGGCTGCTTCTCCATTCAGGTACAAACAACCCCTGCTAGATCAGAGTCGCAGCTGGCCCAATTCAATGCCCGGCAGCCAGTTGTGTTTTTCTCTGCTGGAATTGCAGAGTGAAGAATAGTCTTTGAAAAATAGGCTTTAGTCCTTTCTCAGATGATACTCACAAGAGGCTAGGCTCTCAAATAAACTCCTCATCCCTTAACATTTTCGGCAAGCTTCATAGCAGTCAGGCTTTTATTAAAGCTCCTTCCAAAACAGACAGCAAGCATTACTTACCCATCAAACAGGCAGTACCAGAGTGCTCTTTCTGTCTGTAAGACTCAGAAGGTAGTGAATAAATGGTCTGGTTGATGATACAGACAATGCAAAAATGTAATAGTAAGTGCTGGAATTTAGTGATCTATAAGAGGAAAAGTACCATAAAAAGGTTAAAATTTTCTTAATGTGATTTTTACAAATGTTTTTCTTTATTCTTTAAAATTTTATACATGTTCACAATAATATGGTCATAACTAACTTTTTTTTGAGGCAGGGTCTCTCTGCACCTATCTATCCATCTATCTATCATCTATATATCCATCTATCTATCATCTATCCATCTATCTATCATCTATCTATCTATCTATCTATCTATCTATCTATCTATCTATCTATCTATCTATCTACCTACCTACCTACCTACCTACCTACCTATCTATCTATCTATCTATCTATCTATCTATCTACCTACCTACCTACCTACCTATCTATCTATCTATCTATCTATCTATCTATCTATCTATCTATCTATCTATCTATCTAATCTATCTACCTATCTACCTATCTATCTATCTATCTATCTATCTATCTATCTATCTATCTATCTATCTATCTATCTAATCTATCTCCTCATGTATATGTCTAGCATGGAGAGCATTTGTACTACACTCCCTTTCAAACAAATGTCTGCCTGGTTCTTCTCTATGCTGATGGCAACTCAGTCCTTCTAGTTGTTCATAGTGAATACTGCAGCCCTGCTTGACATTGCTTTTTCTAATGTCTTGAATCTTCTTCACCAGCAAATTCTGTTTATTTAATCATCTTGGTTCTGGCACTCTGGCCCACACCACCATCAATTCTCTGCCAAGTTATCCTAATATTTCTTCCTCCTTGCAGTGTTATTCCCATTATTACTTTGCCACAGAGATCCTATCGACATGTTGCTCTATGAGGTGTTTCACTGCACTTAGTTGCAGCCCTTCTATAAACACTGGCTATAAGCAGACTTATTTCCTGTAACATATCTCTGACTTCATCATTAATTAATTAATTAACCAATTAATTATTACATTAATTAATTCTCGACACATTGGCCTGTTTGCTATTCCCTGAATAAAGCAGGAGATAACTACCTCAGGGACTTTGCATTGGCTTTGCCCTCTGTTTGGAATTCCCACCCTTTATGTTTGTAACACTAGCCCTTTCATTTCCTTTAGATCTTTCTTTAAAAGCCATTTCCCCTTGATATTTGGAAATTTTATTTCCCTTTCTCCTGCTTTATTTATTTTTTCTTAGTAATTACTTTTGTATTTTTATCTTATTTATTGTTGGATCTCTGGTGCTTTGAATATGTCTAGCTCAAAGTAAACAGTATTTCTTGAGTGAGCAAATTAATAAAACACCCTTTCCAATTACTAATTTCAAAAATGGTGGATGACTTATGGAAGACATGGGTGGTGAATGGGTTGTAATGCAGAAAGCATCAGGCAGTGATTGGGATTCACCTTGCAGGTGTACCGTGAAGGAGGCATGCACTTTAGGGCCTTTAGCTTCCTTCAGTTCCACAAGGCTTGATATCCTCTATTGCAGAATGAGACAGTTAGATGGAGGCATACAGACAGATGGTGGCTGATAGCTCTAACATTTATCTCTGTGGTTATGTAACTAATAATCTATATGCTGCCCTGAGGCTCATTCTCCTCAAACTTTATCTATGAACTTCCCATGTTGCTTCTTTCACATCTGGCTCCAGACTCCTCAGACTCTGCCCTCCTTCTTCCCAGCATTTTTTCTGCCCCCACAAATCCTGCTGAGCTATCAGCCAATCAGCTTTTTATTAACAATAAGAGCAACACATTTTCACAGAGTACGGAAGGATTATTTCACAACACAGAATGTTTTGTGAATCCCATAAAGAGTACATTTGTATGTCTATTTTATTTAAGGTTAGCTCTAATATCTCTGTCTTCAAAAGGGATGGCTAGATAGTGGCCAGGAGAAGAGGTAATTCACTTAATGTGCCAATCCACAGACTTCAATTTTCATTTTCCATTGTGGCTTAATATATTCCCTCACCACATGGGCAAATCATTTTGTCTTTCTGAAATCACTCTAGGAATGTTTTATTATGCTCCATAGTTTCTGAAGTAATTCTACATATATCATGGGTCAGATTTTATGTGTGCCCAATCACAGCAGCCAGAAGCAGGGAGCCAGTGGGTGGTTAAAGTCAGAATGAATAGCATGCTGGCTAAGTCTCCATGTCGGGAGTGCTGCAGTAAGAAGCACTTTTTCTGTAATTCATGGGCCAGGGATGTGACAGGGCTGTTGGAGGCTGACAGTGACACGGAATGGAGCCAATAGAACTTCTTGTCTTTGGGCCTTCTGCGTAAAGTCACTCTTTGCTGCTAAGATCATGTGATAATATTTCCACATGGACATTTATTCAGAGAGGTAATAATTCTGTTCTCTGAATTTATGGTTACAAAGGGGAACAAAATGTTATTAATTATCAAACAGCTCAATATGTTTCTCAATTGACAGCAGAAGTGAATGACGGCATATTAAAATTGGTAATTATTAACAAATATAGAATGTAAAGACCAGAGTTCTAGGCCAAGCTTTGATTAGCCATCAAATTTATCATAGCCCAGAAAACATACATTAAATACAAAGACCTCTATCTCCAGAATAAGTGATAACATGGTCTGCTAATGACTGGGACAACTCTGAACTAAGCCCATCTTGGTGTATTTGTCTCTGATAAGGTGGTCTTAGAGACCAGGGAGTGTCAAATAGGATTCTAAGCTTAGGTAGAAAAATTAGGTGGAAAAGCTGGATAATTGTATCTAAAAGCTGGGTTCCATTAAAACACCATCACTTTAACACAGACCCAAAAAGATGAACATGGGATGTACTCACTCATAATTGGTTTCTAGCCACAAATAAAGGTAGTGGGTCTTTATTTTGATATCCTAAAGAAGCTAAATAAGAAGGTGAACCCAAAGAAAAACATATAGCTATCCTCCTGGGTAGGGGAAGTAGA
>NW_004949165.1:1830813-1836428 GCF_000317375.1 Microtus ochrogaster | reverse complement strand
ACTCCCCCCTTTCTATCTCCTCCCCTTCTACCATCTCCCATGGTCTCCATACTCCAAATTTACTCAGGAGATCTTGTCTTTTTCTACATCCCATGTAGATTAGAGCCATGAATGTCTCTCTTGGGACTTAGGATCCTCTTTGTTGTCTAGGTTCTCTGGGATTGTGAATTGTAGACTGTTTTATTTCTTTATATCTAAAAGCCACTTATGACTGAGTACATATTATATTTATCTTTCTGGGTCTGAGTTTCCTCACTCAATATGATATTTTCTAGATCCATCAATTTACCTGCAAATTTCAAAATGTCATTAATTTTTTTCTACTGTGTAATACTCCATTGTGTAAATGTAACACGTTTTCCTTATTCATTCTTTAGTCGAGGGGCATTTAGGTTGTTTCCAGGTTCTGGCTATGACAAACAGTGCTTTTATGAACATAATTGAGCACATGACCTTGTGGAACAGTTGAGCATCCTTTGGGTTTATACCCAAAAGTGGTATTGCTGGTTCTAATTTTCTGAGAAATCATCATACTGATGTTCAAAGTGGCTGTACCAGTTTGCACTCTCACCAGCAACGCAGGAGTATTCCCTTTACCCCACATCCTCTCCAGCATAAGTTGTCATCAGTGTTTTTGATCTTGACCATTCTTACAGGTGTATGATGGAACCTCAGACTTATTTTGATTTGCATTTCTCTGATGACAAAGGATTTTGAGCATTTCCTTAAGTGTCTTTCAGGCATTTTTGATTCATCTGTTGAGAGTTCTCTGTTTAGGTCTTTACTCCTTTTTTAAATTGGATTATTTGTTCTTTTGGTGACCAATCTCTTGAGTTCTTTGCATATTTTGGAGACCAGCCCTCTGTCTGATTTGGGGTTGGTGAAGATCTTTTCCCATTCTGTAGGCTGCCATTTTGTCTTATTAACTGTGTTCTTTGCTTTACAGAAGCTTTTAAATTTCAGGAGGTTGCATTTATTAATTGTTTCTCTCAGTGTCTGTGCTATTAAGGAAGTGGTCTCCTGTGCCAATGCATTCAAGTGTACTTCATACTTTCTCTTCTATGAAGTTCAGTGTGGCTAGATTTATATTTAGGTCTTTGATCAATTTGGACTTGAGTTTTGTGCATGGGGATAGATATGGATTTATTTTAATTCTTCTACATGTTGATATCCAGTTATGCCAGCACCATTTGTTAAGTATGCTTTCTTTTTTCCATTTTATAATTTTTGCTTCTTTGTCGAAAATCAGGTATTCGTAGATATGTAGATTGATATCTGTGTCTTCATTTTGGTTCCGTTCGTCCTCCTGTCTGTTTTTATGCCAATACCAGGCTGTTTTCAGTACTGTAGCTCTGTAGTAGAGTTTGAAGTCAGGGATTGTGATGCCTCCAGAAGTTCCTGTATTGTACAGGATTGTTTTTTTACTATCCTGGATTTTTTGCTTTTCCATATGAAGCTGAATATTGTTCTTTCAAGGTCTGTAAAGAAGTTTGCTGGGCTTTTGATGGGCATTACATTGAATCTGTAAATTGCTTTTGGTAAGATTGCCATTTTTACTATGTTAATTCTACCTAGCAAAGAACATGAGAGATCTTTCCATTTTCTGGTGTCTTCTTCAATCTCTTTCTTCAGAGATTTAAAGTTCTTGTCATACAGGTCTTCCACTTGTTTGGTTAGAGCTACTCCAAGATATTTTATATTGTTTGTGGCTATTATGAAGGGTGATGTTTCTCTGATTTCTTTCTCTACTCATTTATTATCTGTATACAGGAGGGCTACTGATTTTTTTGAGTTAATCTTATATTCTGCTATATTACTGAAGGTAACACCATCACTTTGATAACAAATCAAACAAGTCACATTAACTAGGTAGTTAATCAAATGTATCAAATATAATGAATGTGGGACTATATTCTGAGCTGACTATATTCTGAGTTTTCAGCCCTGAAGAGGAAGTGCTTAAGGCAGAAAGTGTTTGTGGCCTTGTTGTCTCTTCATAGCTGGAGTTCTAAAACCATGGCAACTCTCCACGGCAAGGGAACACAATGAACCTTCCTTGTGCCCTTTTCTCCCTAAAGAGAATATAACAGAGAATCTGCTCAAAGCATTCATGTTAGAGTTGTTTAGAAGAGCAGAAAGATAAAAGCTATTCCAAGAGTTAAGAAATGAAGCAGCCTGCAAGCATTTCTTTTTTGAAAGCATTTTTAAATGCAGCAAAGCTTGATCATCCATCCACAGGTGAAGGAACTTGGATTGGTTCTATTACCAAGACAATCGTGATGTGAAACAGGACAGCACATCTGGTGCCTCCCAGGAAGATGGGCCCCAGCTGATACTGTGCTATTACTCATATCAGCTGCATATGTTTGCCAGTGTGTTCAGAGCACTTGAACGTCAGTTCCAGAACCTTATTGCCTTTTATTTACTTTTACATGCAGCTTTTGGTCTGTGCGTGCAGTTGAATCATTCCTAATGAGCACTTTGACTTACTCATAGTTTTTGGCTGAAACAATTCCCCTGAAGATTTCTCTATTTAGATGTGTAGGCTAGGTGAACTTGAGTGTTCTTGATATTTGTAAAGATTCTGACATTTAATGGATGCTGTATTAGAAGGGTATACGTCTATTTACAAAGCAATTTATAGCTCACTAATCCCTGAGATGTAATGTTTAGAGTCCTTGCTCTACATCACTTTTAGATCACATTTTCTTAGAGTAATCATAGGTTTCACTTCAATTATTTTTCTGTATAACTGCTAAATTATATATGGATCTTCTTATAAATCTTAAAGATGGTTCTACAAAAACTGTAAGAAGCATGATAAACTCTCTTTAGTGTATACATAAAGAAGGGAGGGAGAGAAAAGAAACTCTTTTAGAAAAGACACCATGGCAGCACTTAGACTTATATGCCAGACTCTGGACATAAAAGCCTTTCCTATTTACCAAGACCCGACTAAAGCTGTCACTGAGTTCCATCCAGGTCACTTACTGTCAGTAGGTAACACAATCTAACCAAGTTGCTCATCTTTACAAACCTCACATGACTCATTTCCACCTGCAGGATAATCTCAGCGCACTGTGGGCCATACCAGACCTCATCTTCTGCCTGCTGTGTTCCACATATTGTGTACTGTGGCACTATACTGCTGCGTCTGCATATGTGTGTACACACATACACATGTTCAGGTCTACACCCCCACAAATATTATTGCCTCCTTAGTTCATGTTCTTCTTTCCTATGAATATTGTTTCCATTTTCTCCCTAGTATTCCTACTAGGTCAGGCTCCCCCCTCCTTCCTTGTCTTCTTCAGCTTTCCTGTTCTTACTGACAGGATGAGGTACTCTTCTGAGTTTCCACTGCACTCAACACAAATCACCTTGAAACACATTTGCTAATCTGCTTCCTCAAACAGACTTCATGCCCTTTGAAATCAGTGCATTTCTTTGAAAATGTGTTTAAAATGGTTTATGGCTTCATATATTTATGTAATCGATCATTTTCAACCCTATCCCTCCTCTTTTCATCTCCCTCCATCTACTGCTAGAGCTCTTCTCAACAAGTCCCTCTCCTGTTTTTATGTCTTGTGCAGGCCCAAAAATGTGAACCTATTTCCACCTTGTGTGAAGGTCAGAGAGTTTTAGTTTGTTCAAAGTTGTTAGCAACAAGTGTGGCTACACACCCTGACCTAGGGTGTGGTTGCTTGGTATTTTGGACATTAAGGTGGCCCATACAGATAGATTCACTCCACCCTGACCAAAGGTCAGAAAATTTAATTCAAGCATACTTCTGCTCCTTCTTTTGCATTAGTAGGTTTGGCCTAGGGAATGGCTGCTTTCAGGATACAGTTTCACAGCCTAAACAACAGAACGCTAATGACTTGATGTCTCTAAGTATTGAAGCAAGCAAGTGTTCTAATTGTTCTTTGTATCATGTCAAATCAGTTTTTTGTCTTCTTCCCCCTGTTGTATTGGGGTATGTATAAAAGTGTAGGGAAAATTAAAGGCAGGCAGATTTCAGTATTCACTGGAACTCCCTCCTGATACTATCTTATGCTTCTGTTTTATTATTTTTCTCATGTCTTTTTTCTCTTTACTTGTTTTTCTGATCCTTATGCCCTACCCTGGTAAGTGGTATACTTGTTGAAGCTGGTTCCTGACAATGACTTCTTTTGGGGTATGATCTATTAAACCTTCCTTCCTGAGCATGGGAAGTTATCTGTCCAATCAACGGCAACTTACTGCCGACTATATCAGTAAAGAAGACAGCCCCTCTCTCCTAACAGCTGTTGATTGCCAGTGGATCCTCAGGGAGGCATGGCACCTTTTGAAACCCCCCCCCCCATTAGTGATGAAATAAAAATAGGGCCAATCTTGTGCGAGTCTTGTCTGGAAAACAAGAGCTGTGGGGAGTTCATGAACACAAAGGCCATGGTATATTCAGAAGACATATTTGTGCTGCGCAACTCTCCACCCTCTGGCTCTCATGTTCTTTCTACTTCCTCTCTGTTATGTTCTTTAGTTTTGCAATGGTAAGGGCTCACCATCCCACATCATTTATTCTTGGCACTTTAACCAGTTATGGATTAGTTTTTGTCAACTCAACACAAACTAGAATTACCTGGGTAGAGGAACTCCCAACTGAAAAATAGCCTTCATCAGACTAGTCTGTGGGACATTTTATTGAGTGTTACTTGATACAGGTACCACTATGGGTGGTACCATCCTTAGGCAGGTGGTCTTGGCTTGTGTGATGGCTATTCTTGGTTGTCATATTCATTATGTTTGTAATGAACTACAATCCAGAAATAGAAGGCACACTTGTGATCTGGATCTTGAGGCAAGATAACAACATGCCTTTGGTTCCTATGTTGAGGCTGGAAGATATGTACCTTAATCCAGACCTTGAGGTGAGAAAGCACACCTTAATTTGGCCCCATCTTCTGCTAGAAGCCTGTATAAAGACAATGGAAGAAGGAAGGGTTTCTTCTTCACCTGCTTGCCCTCCCCTTATCAGTATATTCTTTCTTTCACTGGCATTGGGGCCCACTTCTTTGGGATTCCAGCATACACAGAAGACCAGCTGAAACCCCCAGCCTTGTGGGACTGAGCAGATGCTAGAGTCTTGGACTTTCCATTCACAACTAGCCATTGCTGGGTTGCAGCCTGAAAGCCATTCCAGTAAATTTATATGTATGTTGAATATTCATACATATTCATTCTGTGACTCTAGAGAACCCAGACTAATACAGGCTGTATAGAAAAAGTAGCAGAGTAAGCCAGGCAAAGCAGGCTAGTACTGAGTGCTATCCCATGGTTTCTTCTTCTTCAGTAAATGCCTCTAGGTTCCTTCCTTGAACTTCTGCCCCAGCTTCCTTCTAAGATGGTGTGTGATTGGAATGCATAAGCCAAATAAACCTCTTTTCTTCCCAAACTGGTTTTGGTTCCAGCAACAGAAACCAAACTAGTCTAGTCTTTGGGTTTTTCATGGTCTATCTATCTACCTACCTATCTATCTAACATCTATCTATCTATCTATCTATCTATCTATCTATCTATCTATCTATCTATCTATCTATCTATCTTCTATCTATCTATCTATTATCTATCTATCT
>NW_004949165.1:1828917-1830713 GCF_000317375.1 Microtus ochrogaster | reverse complement strand
TATCTATCTATCTATCATCTATCTATCATCTATCTATCTATCTATCTATCTATCTATCTATCTACCTACCTATCTATCTATCATCTATCTATCTATTCATCTATCTATATATCTATCTTTCTATATCTATCTATGTCATTGTATAATAGCTGAAATAAATACTGTTTATTTGGAATGCTATCTTCATCTTACTAATCAAATTTTAGAGTCAAGGGGGAATACTTCATTCAGATCAGGCTTTATTTCCCATCACATGAGTTTGTTACCAAAACTCTCAAATGAGCTGTTCAAAGAGCGTAAGAAATAGGCAGATAATTCGAAGCATGTGTATGTATGTGTCTTCTCGGCTCTTCAAGCAACTGTGCTCCAAGTTCAGAGGGACAGAAGACAAGCTGTGAATGACTCCTCTGTTGATAGTAGGAAGTCAGAGCAAAGAACACAGAAGTGTCTCTCCACCAATGCAGATGGAAGTTCCTCTCTGCTGTGTACACACATTTTGGAACTCTACTTATTAGAGTGTCATCAAGAGGGTACCTGGCCTTGCTAAACCCCATTCTCTACTTATTGTGAGAGGTTACTTTTGTTGCATTCTAGAGCAGATGTTATCCAAAATGCAGTTGCTAGGTCCAAATCTATTGTTTCTGTGGACTTCCCACAAACTGTGTGTCTGTGTATATGTATATGTGTATGTATGTGTGTGTGTATTATATACATATAGCTAAATTTATATGTACATGTTGGGAATATTTTCAGGTGTGGAACTTTTATTTACTCTGCATTTGTTTAACTCTGTGAAGTTGTGTTACTGTGCCTGTCTAAAATACCTGATGGTCCTAATAAAGAGATGAATGGCCAATAGCAAGGCAGGGGCAAGGATAGGCGGGGCTGGCAGGCAAAGAGTACAAATAGAAGGAAAAATCAGGGGAGGTGGAGGAACAACAAGCAAACAAGGAGAGCAAGACATTAGGGGTCAGTCACCTAGCTACACAGCAAGCCATGGAGAAAGAAGTAAAGAAAAGTATACAGAAATAGAGAGAGATAAAAGCCCAGAGGCAAAAGGTAAAAAAAAAAAAAGGATAACATAAGCTAAGAAAAGCTGGCCAGTGACAAGCCAACTAAGTCCGGGTATTCATAATTAAGAATAAGCCTCTTTGTGTAATTTACTTGGGAGCTGGGTGGTGGGCCCCCCAACAAAACCAAAAGAGTAAAACATAC
The DNA here is from genome assembly GCF_000317375.1 of Microtus ochrogaster. Lineage (NCBI taxonomy): Eukaryota > Metazoa > Chordata > Mammalia > Rodentia > Cricetidae > Microtus > Microtus ochrogaster. Next base: position 1,829,498 of record NW_004949165.1, on the reverse strand, counting down.
ATACATGTTGTGTGAATATATATATATATATATTCACTTTCCAAAGTTTTACCATGAGCTTTACTGTGTATGTGCTGTTTATGTATGTTTTCTGACTTTTTATTAGGTTATAAAATAATCATGCAAAATAATGTATCTCATTATATTTTTATATATTATTTTATATTAACTTTTGTTGATCTTCCTCCCACCCCCTTTTCTACCTCTATCAACACCCTGTGGTCTCCCTTTTCCCCTTCAGAAGCTCCCAATGGTTTTCATATTATACGTATTCTATTACCCTCTTTTGTTTCCCCCATGCCACCATCTCTTAAGACTTCCTTGTCCTTTTTCTAATTTTCTAGTTTCATAATCTATAGCTTTGCTTCCTCCACACATACAAAAATTAAAATGTAAGATTTATATTGAGGGGGCAGAACGCGGTCGGAACACCGGGCGGCGGAATGCGGCCAGAACACTGGGCGGCGGAATGCGGCCAGAGGACGCCTACCACGGCTGGCGGGGACCGGCTGGGACCAGCTGGGACTGGCTGGGACCAGAGCGACAGCAGAGGACACAGGCTGCTGGCGGCGGGAACCGGC
>NW_004949165.1:1797235-1822874 GCF_000317375.1 Microtus ochrogaster | reverse complement strand
GGGGAGGAGGCAGAAATCCTTAATAAACAAATAAATTAAAAAAAATCCTAAACTAAAAAAAAAAAAAGATTTATATTTGAGAGAAAACCTTCAATATTAATCTTTCTGAGTCTGGCTTATTTTACATAAGATAATAATTTCAGAAGTGCTGGTTTCCTAGGAACTAAGGCCTCTGCCTTTTTTTACCCTGATTCCCACTTCTAGTTTCTTTTTATTATTGTTATTATTATCAATATTATTATTTTCTCTGCTATTGTAATTTTTGTTAATTACGTGTTTTGGTCAGAAAAAAATAATTCTCAATTCTATCCATTTTCCTGCAAAAACTATGATTTCATTTTTCTTCTTTTACTAAATGTTTGTTTATATTTATATGTATGTATGTGGGGGTGTTTGTTCCATGGCATGGCAAGTGGAGATCAAAGGACACTTGCAGTGATCAGTGTTATTGTATTCTGCCACCATATGCACTCTGGGGCTTGAGCTCAGATCATGAGTGTTAGCAGTAAACACCTTTACCTGCTTGGCCATTTTGCCAGCCAATTCATTTGTCTCTATGGCAACATTAAGTTCTAGTATGCAAATATCCTATTTCTTATCCATTCATCTGTTCATAGTTGGTTAAGCTGGTTCTGTTTCTTAGCTATTGTGGATAGCATAACAATAATCATAGATGTAACAAGTATTTCATTGGTAAAATGGAGTGTCTCTCAGTGTATGTCCAGCCGTGGAAAGCTGAGTTATATAATGCTCTAGTTTTTGTTAGCTTCTTTTGAACTTCCTATGCTTATTTCAATAGTGGCTGTACCGTTTACATTCCTACCAGGGTTCTTCTGACACACCATCACCAGAACTTTTTCTTTCAATGTTAACCTTTTTGAATGTGGTTAAATAAAATCTCAAAGGGATACTAGTTTTCATTTCTCCAGCGGCTAAGGAGGCTTACCATGTAGAAATGACAGGGAAGCTTCCCCTATGATACCTCAACAATATTAATTCTGAAAATTCGTGAGCATGAGTGTTCTTTCCATTGTACATTTGTTTAATTTTTCATTTGCCAAGCCAGGATCTCTCTAGAGTGCTACCTATATACTTGCTATATAGGCAGGTTGGCCTTGAACTCACAGAGATCCTCCTGACTCTGCCTCCAAGGACTGGGAGCATGCACCAATATACCTGGACTCTTTTTATCTTTTAGAGTCTTTGTTTTCTTTTACCAGTGTCTTAAAGTTTCCATGGAAGGTCCTTCCCCTTTTCAGTTAGGTGAATTCCTAGGTGTTTCATTTTGTATACGTTTAAAGCTGTCATCAACAGGATAGTTTCCCTACTTTTATCAACTTTGTTATTGGCATAAGGAAATTTGCTAGTAGTGTCAGATTTAAGGGTTTTCTGGTAGAGTGTATGCTAGCTTCTAAATTATAGCAACTAAAAGTACACCATATACGAAAACAAAGAACTTGAGAAAAATAATGAAAGTTCAGGTTAAGGTTACAGATAATTTATTTGGATATTTAGTTAATAAAAACTATAGAAAATAAATATGGGTCAAAACATGAAATTTTCCACATGCCATGAAAAAGAGGACATCTTTTATCTTTGTTATTCCCCCACTCCTCTCAAAACATGTGTTTTGGGAAGAAAAGTGAATATCTCTGGTCAAAAATCTATGCTTTGTGAACATACAGATTGTCCTTCTGAGGTTCTTACTACCCGTGAGGGCCTGTTTCAGCTGCTGCAGTTGGATTCATCAAGCTTTTTGGAATCATTTGGGCCTTTCTATTCTCAGATCCCTAGTCCAGATCTAGCTATTTGCCCCACAGAATAGTAATTAAAGTCCGAGTTTCTGGAATGTTAGCAGGGTTGAATAAAGTTAGCTGAGAATTAGACACAGGAATTGATGCATGTGATGGTGAGTTGGATTTTCAGTTGAGTTCTACAAAGTATATGATTGATTTTTCCAGAATTATTTATGATGGTTAAAACAAAGTGAAGCAGATCAGAACCTAGGAAGTGTCCATGCAAGCAGCTGAGGACCTGAAACCAAGACTTAGAAACTTCTTAAAAAGTGAACCATTGTCCATGGAGAAAGTGGGTGTTCAGAATAAAACCATTTTCTCAGAGTTCAGGAAACTGACATTGCTGCTAAACTTCTCGTTGACACACCCAGCCTTTAGGGCACAGGGAGTGCCTTAGGGTTTCTATTGCTATGAAGAGGCACCATGACCAGAGTGACTCTTCTAAAAAAAACTTAAATTGGGGCTGGCTTACAGTTTCAGAGGTTCAGTCCTTTATCATCACAGATGTAACATGAAGGGCTTGCTTGTTGGGGTTTCTGTCCTGCCTGGTACCCCACAGCCAGCAAGCCCCAAAGAAAATCACACAGAGATCTCTATAAGTTATAAAGCTGATTAGCCCATTAGCTCAAGCTACATATTAGCTATTGTAGCTTATATTAACCCATTGTTCTTATCTATGCTAACCACACGGTTTGGTACCTTTCTCAGCAGGACAGCTCACATCTTGCTTCTTGGGAGTCTGGGCAGAAGAGGGAAGAATCAGCTTCCTCCTTCCCAGAATTCTCCTGTTCTCATTGCATCATTTCTACTTTCTGTCTTGTTTTTCTACCTATACTTCCTGCCTGGCCAATCAGAGTTTATTTACTGACATCATTGACAGAATACAGACAATTCTCCCACACCAACAAAGGGACATGGCCCTGAGCAGGTACACATGTTACAGAAGAAGAAGCTGAGTGTTCTACGTCTTGATCTACAGGCAGCAGAAGGAAACTATATCACACTGGGTGTAGTTTGAGCATGTAAGACCTCAAAGCTCATCTCCACAGTGAAACATTTACTCCAACAGGGCCATACCCACTCCAACAAGGTCACGCCTTCCTAATAGTGCCACGCCGTATGGACCAAGCATTCAAACATACAAGCCTATGGAAGCCATTCCTATTCAAACTGGAACATGGAGTGAGAAAAATGATATAATGGATCCACATACAAAGTCATTGCCAACAGTCCATTTGTGATACCTAAGTTTTGAAACTATTGATTACAATAACTCATAGGTAGTTTGCTTCTTTCTATTATGTATAAATCTCTCATCTTTGACATGAGATCACAGAATTGCAAATCCTAAAGTCTAGGCTGGAAATCACCCCATATTTGACTTTGCCTAACTGCTCTTCTGAGGGAATATATCCAGGAAAGAAGACAGGTCTTGGAAAGACACAGTAAAGAAAGAAGACTACCTATCCTTTTCCTTTCTGATCTGGAAACTGGTTCTGAAATTTCTGCTATGTTTTAAGTTTTCAACCAATGGGTTATGGTTCCTTTTGAGCCATACTCTTGTAAAGGCTCCTGGTCCTACATGAGCATTCCGCTTAGAAACAGCCAACTCATTCACTACTTCAGGATTAGGGCATAGATTGGAGGATGGGCATTCTGAGATCTAGCAGGCCTCACTTTGGCTTTTATTATTATTCATATTATATATAAATATATGTATATATACATATACATATATAATCTTTCAATAAAAGAGAGCCTCATCACTTTACCTTCTCATTCATCAGTCAGTTTTGTTCATGGCTCTTTGTCTGGGCCATGCTAATATTTTTCTTCTGAGTCTACCTGCCCAATCTCCAGACTAGCTTGCTTACCTGTCAGCTCAGGTTTAGCTCTTATTCCTGCTAGGTCACCAGCTGCAAGCCTGGGTGCTTGGTGGTGCAAATTTGCAGGATGTGGAATCAGAACACAATGGGGCCATTGTAAATGGAAGGGAATGAGAGTATGGAGGAAGCCAGGAAGCAAAATGACCTCTCTCTCCTTCTTGTGGACTTCAATTTCTATGCAGAATGTGGAGACATCCAGGTAGCTGAGGAGCGCCCCAGCCTTAGGCTGTTTCTTTAAGGCCCATATGAAGACTTGCTGCTCAGTAACTCATCCCTTTGCCTTGCTTCCCACAGTCCTTCATTCACAGATTTCCTTCTTCTCCCTAGAATTGTATGCCCCACCCCATACTCAGATCTTTAACTTGCCTTCTACTGGCTTTCTAGAGAGACTAGATGTGATAACAACATGTTGGTGTGTTTCTTTTTGGGAAATTGTAAACCTAGAAACCAGGAATCATGTTAAATATTTGTTATATTGACATCAGCTTTTGACATTGAATAGGTCATAGGTCCAAATCTATATAATAGCCTTTTTCATAAAGACATGGGTATGATTGTTTAAAAGAAAATGGCCCCAAAGGGAGTGGTGGTGTTAGGAAATATGGTCCTGTTGGAGGAAATGTATCACTGTGGAGGCAGGCTCTAAGGTCTCATATATGTTTAAGCCATGCCCAGTACCCCAGTTCACTTCCTGTTGCCTGTGCAAGGTATAGAACTCTTAGCTACCTCTCCAGCAGCTTGTCTGACTGCATCCCACTGTGTGCCACCATGATGATAATAGGCCAAACCTTTGCACTTTAAGCCACCCAAATAGTTTTTTTTTAATATGAGTTGCCTTGGTTATGGTGTCTCTTCACAGCAATAGAAACCCTAACTAAGACAATGGGGAACATAGAATAAAATTGTTCCTTGCAGAATACCCTCCAGATAAAAGTATTAAGTCTTGATTCTTACGTGATATATTTTTTTTAAATCTCCTCTTGTGAATTAAATAGAATGTGCTTTCAACTCACAAAGTAAGTAAGGAAAAGAACGTTTGCACTAAACAGGTAGTTAAGAGTCCCGGGATATCTTTGCCATTATCACAACCCCTAAGATAACTTTTTATTAAAAGTGAATCTAGATAATCTGGATAATATATTTAAATGTCTTAGGATTTGGCTGTCTTTCAAAGGTAAAGGATAAATAAATATCAGGTAGTAAGCATCTCAAAACCTTGGCAGGAAATGAAGGCAGAAAGCCCATCATTTCCATAGGAAAACAACCCAAACAGAACCAAACTGGGAATTAAACAAATCTTAGTCCCTTCTGTTGAATGTGAATGCTTACTGGATCTCTTAGTCTAGTGCCTTGTTTTGTACAGGACTTTGTGTATTTCCCAGATTGAATTAGCACTGGGGAAAGAAAGTCTGCAATTACAGGGAAGAGGATGTTTGGAAGACTATAATTCCAGGGTCATTTGTGCTTGGAATAAATTTTGAGCCCAGACGCATGTTGTCTGAGGGTGGATGATGTAGTGTGCGGCTTGTCTGTTGCATTCAAGCATGGGTACCAATTAAACACTGAATGAGCTTTAGGGGCTCACAGCTTGGGGCTCACAGCTTGGTTCATATGATACGCTTACTCCCTTTTCTTCCCTTCTTTTATTTTTAAACGCTTGTTTCAGTGATTTACAAAAGTGGGCGTGTTTCTAGACCAACTTCCAATAACAATATTACAAATAAAAATTAGCATAAATGTGCTAAGTTTCAGAATCACAGGCTTAAACATTTCATGAATTTGACCTGTTAAGTAAAACAGAGGTCACTGAGGATTCGACAGAAACAAGGATGGAAGGTGTTGGTGTCAAGTGGAGGCGTTGTGGGCGCCATCTTGTTGAGTCTAACTGTAGTCTATCTTTAGAAGAAGTGCAATTATTCCTAACCAGGCTTCTGTAGGGCTTTGTGTGAGCGTGCGTGCATTTATGTGTGTGTGTGTGTGTGTGTGTGTGTGTGTGTGTGTGTGAGTCGGCCAGAGATTGATGTCTGGTATATTTCTCAGTTACTCTATCTCCGTTCTTGAGACAGGGTCTTTCACTGAAGCTGGAGCTCACCCGATTCCAGGACTGGCTGGTCAACTCGCACCTCAGGTAATCTGTTGCTGCTTCCCAGCCACTGGGGCTATAGGATTACACTGCCTCATCTAGCTTTAAATTTTTTTGTAGGTTTATTTATCTCATTTTATGGATGGGAGTATTTGGTTGACATATGTGTATGTCTACCATATGTGTGCCTGTGGATGCTGTGACCTACCATAAGACCACTGGGGACCAAAGCCGCGTCCTTTGCAAGAACAAATACTCTTAACTACTGAGCCGTCTTTCCAACCCTAGCACCTAGATTTGATTTTATGTGGATTCAGTCCTCATGATTGGGCATGCTTGTGACTGAGCCATATACCCATTTCCTGTCTTCTCAGCTTTACTGGAGTATGTGTAGCCTGGTCCTGCAGGTAGCACTGCATGGTCTGGTTACCACTGTCCTTGGTGTGGTTGAAACATCTTCCTTATTAAATCTTTTTTATCCAGGAGGCATGAGTGAAGTGACTTTGTCAGCATTTTACTTTCTATCAGAGACTCTTGGTTTTGGGGTAAACCTTGAAGAGCTTTGAGCAGTGGTGGACACATTAGGGGAAAGCCAGCTTTGGATACAGAAAAAGAGTCACATGACCTTATTATTTCTGCAGTCACTGATTGGTTGGCTGCCAATATTTTGTTGGATCCTGCGTTTAGCAATAAGGGCAGTTGCTGCTCACAATGAAGATTATACAGGAAGTCACCCCTTCAGATTGTACCCTTGGATTGTGCTGTTGGTTCTAGATCTGCTACTGATATTCACATGCTTCTTATTTTTGAAACAGTACAATAAAAAGTTACTGAGACATATTGCCAGAAAATCTATTTGAGTATTTTGTTGCTGAGTGGCCATCTTGTGAGATTCCTCCCCACCCCCATCAGCCTTTCTGTGGACAAAAGGTCCATTTACCCCTGAGAAATGAGCGCATTTTTGTCTAGGGGGGGAAGCTGCAGCACATGTTGGGAATGATCTGTGCCTTCTAATATTTCACCAGTGAGCAAACGCTGCAGCGCTGTTGTTAGAAGATGTGTGTGTGCAAATGTCTGCAGTATTGAGTCAAAAATCTAGATCATCTTTTTTACCCTGTATTTCAGCCCAGTTTTACTCCTTTCATTTCTTTTTGTAGTAACTGCAAATATTATCATGCAGAAATTTCACTTCTTTGGTTTCCTGAGCTCATAGGTCACATTGGTTTTTTACTGGAATCTCTACCTGGCTCAGTAACCAAGGCAACAAATCCCTAGTTAATGCCTCACTAGAAATTCACTGTGGAGGTGGCTTATTAGTTTCTTACCCCCATGAGGTGGAATAAAAACATGCTTGTGATTTTTTTCATGTATTTCTCCTCTGTCTTTTACTTGCAATCAAGACAACTAAAGTAAATTTAATTAAAATCAACAGACAAAAACATACAATATTTTAAAGTGGCATTTTGGGACTCATAGAGTAGTTAGATGAAAATTAGAAATAGTATCAAGATTAGAAATATTTGATTTTGACTATATTTTTAGTTTGTATGCAGACAAAAATAACAAAATAAGACATTAAAATAAGTATTTATTTTAGAATTTATTGTAGGCTTATGGAGAGTTATTTGTACAATTGTCTATAAGAAAGTACTGACCATGCCTTAAGAGAAAGGAGAGTGAACAAGGAAAACCCTGTTAACTTCATGAACAGGGGTAAATGTAGACAAAAGAAGAACGAAACCAAACCCACTACACCAACCCCAAACCACTGCAAACTTCTTTAGTATTGTCTAAAAGTGTTCCATAATATGTAAGCATATTATTTTAAAGTTAAAGAAATCCTAATACATTTCTGGGAAAATATTTTTTTACTAAAATATTTAAGGGGAACCAGGTTGGGGAGGAAATGGTGGTGGGATAAGCGGTACATTTCTCAAGTGTTTTCCGGAGAGGAAGGCAATGGTGCTGGTGCCTGTGGTCACTCTGCTTTGACAGTGCTAAAAGGATCAGAGCTCAATGAAGACAAGGAACATTAGCAACACACTTGCAATATGTTCCCAGTGCAGTAGGAGCTGTTGGCACCACAGGCACCATTAGTGTCATGCCCAAAGGGGGCAAAAGTAGTTAAAATCATGACCTGTGAACTGTTAAGGCAAGGGAATATTTTGGATCTCTGATAAGAACTGAAGATAACTCATGAAAAACATTAGTCTTCATAAATTAATAGGAGGTATTTGTATATGACATTGCATTTGTCACAGATTAAATTTATAATAAAATAAAAGTCATGATTTTATAAAGAAACAGTTAAAAGGGCAGAAGAAATACAGGTACATTGTTAGCATGTACATCCTCCTGATGTGCAACAAATTTGGTAATTCCTTTCATCTGAGTAAATTGGGACCTTGTTGGATATTCTTGTGGACTGTGTTTGTCACTGGGGAATGCATGGTACTCGTGAACAAACTCCTCCAGTGGCTTTTCTGTATGAAAGGTGGTATCAAATTCCCTCAAACACAGAAGTGGATGCAATACTACAGAGAGCTTTGTCACTAGCCTCAATGGGCTCATGGAGTCTTAGCCTACTTAGGAAAACAAGTCAGATAAAGATACAGAGGAATCACAAACAGAGGCATTTGTTGAAGCAAAAGCAAAAATATTTTCCCAATATAGAGAGAGGGCAACTCAGCTAAGCAGCCACATGCTCTGGACTTTTGGATTTTGGCATGGGCTGGAGAGAAATCTCATGCTGATGTACACACCTAACTGTGGTGTTTTCTGAGACTTGAGGAGGGAGGAAATGATTTGACCAAACATGTGCTTTTTGGAACCAAGATGGCAATTGGTAGCAAGATACATAAATGAAACTTAAGCTGTAATAAGAGAACTCTCAGGCTGAGCTTTTGGGTCTCGTGTCCCTTGCAGAACTGTCTCTCTGTCACCATGTCAGTTGGGCATTGGTTTTACCCTTGCACATCCATGATCCCCTTGCTGTGATTTGTGCCTGGAGGCCTAGATATCTGCCTTCTTTTTTAGTTCTCAGGCTTAGAATCACAGATTTTAACTTTGTTTCTGGTTTCTAGAATAGGAGCCGTTACTTAAATGGGCTAAGTCACCACACTTGCCACCATGGCCAAGTTAACCAAGGAAATTCAGCTAAAGACTTGGTGCTTTTCTTGGACAATTCTTTTGGCTTTGCATTTAGAGTGTGATGAAGCTGCCGACCTCTCCTCCCCGTATGGAACCCAAGAACGGAGTCAACTACAAAGAACTGAAGAAAAGAGGCAGAAGACCCAGGCAGACTCACTTGCACTCACCACCTTGCAACCACTAACTCTGATTTTTTATTTGGATGAAATATTTGTAGAAGTCTATTTGAGATTTCTTCCCCCACTTGGAAGAGAAAACTTTCTCTCAGAGACAGAGCGTTTTAGGCAGGTCACAGGAGCAGAACTTTCAGAGCGGATTCAGCAGGGGTTGTAATAAGGACAAGTGTTGCTTGTGATAGACAACTTTGGTGGTTAATGATTGGTTGGATACCAGAGCATAGTGTGAAGGCTTGTGCCACATCGTTAGGAAAGCTGTATTCTAGTTAAGGAAAAAAGAGCAATAACAATACAATCAAAGGATAACTAATGCCTGCGATATTCTGATAATAGAACACACACACACAATATCCAGGATTAGTGATTAGTGACAGGAAGGCAGCTAATGTGTGGAATAATAGGTTCAATATGTACATTTTGCATGGGCCATCATTTATGGTTACTGCAGCAGGAAGTTTGAAATTTAAAAATTTGTTCTAGTTCATCCCACTAAGATTGACTCAAGCGTTTAACATTTTAGCAGAAAAGAATCAGGCCATTAGATAGCATGTGAACTGACATTGAAAAAAGAGTTATTTTATGTATAAAATGTGAGAACCAGTGGTCTCAACTGACGGAATACTTTAAATGCCTTTATGCCTTTGTGGATGATGTGAACAACATTTATTTTTGAAACGGAGGCCATGCTGGCCTCAAATATATGATCCTCCTGTCTCAGGTTCTTAGTTGCTGGGATTACAGGTCCACAGCAAAACACGAACATTTCTCATTTATGATATGATTTTCCTAAAACAGAAAATGAATTCTTTGGTTTTTGCCATCTTCAGTGGATCTGTGCATTGTAGACTCTCCCCTACCATGAGAATATGACATCAGATCTCTGCTTAGTTATATGAAATACGCATCTTCAGCTATTTCTAGTGCTTCCGAAAGGCACCATTGAAATCAAGCTGGAGCTCGTAAGAAATGGTAAATTCTGGTGTTTGCATGCAATGGAGTTCATAGGTATCTCTCTTGCAAACTGAAGAAGACAACGACCTGATGCAGTGGCATTGGAATATGATCCTAGCGTTTGGAAAGTTGAGGCAGGAGTGCCAGGAATTCAAGACCAGGTTCAGTTACCCTAGGAGTTCAAAGGCAGCCTGGACTCTATGAGACTTTTTCTCAAACAAAACATGAAAATAAATTAAGTAGTCAAGCACAGGAAGCGTGGTGGTTAACAAGGCCTTGCTAACTGGGAAGAAATGGCCTTATTGAAATATTGAAAATAAAGAATCTTAGCATTAACATGAAATAAAGAATGATTGAATTGGGGAGTGGGTTGAGAGATGATTCAGCAGTTAAGAACATTTGTTGTTCTTCCAGAAGACCCGGGTTCAATTCCCAGAATCCCAGTGACTCCTGTATGAGGGTACTTGACACCTTCATACAGATGTACATGCAGGCAAAACACCAATGCACATAAATGAACATGAAAAAGAGTGATATTAATGTATATCTTAGTGATGCTAATCAATGAATATATGCTGAGAAGTCATTGAAGACTGAGCAGAAGTATAACTGCAGAGTTCAGTCTAAAGCTGAGTCAGCTGTGACAGCGCACGCTGGGCATGTGCAGAGAAGATTAAGTATTTGTTTGAACTTGAATTTACATGCTACTATGATGTGTGTTAGTCCAGCCTTCCAATGCTGTGACAAATATGGAAATAACTTCAAGGAAAGAAAAGCTGAATTTTGCTCATTGCTCCAAAGAGTTCAGTCCCCTTGTGACTGACCCCATTGTTAACCCACTAACTATCCTTTCTTTGTGTTTGTTATCCCACTAAGTCCAATTAGTGTTGCCCATACATGCCTGGGTGGGGAGCATCCGCTGGAGCAGAGACTATTCCATGGGCTGTTTTCTTTCATGGATATTTAGATTCGTGGGAGAGAGTCTGAAATCTATTTTATAGCTAAGGCTTTAAAATTTGCCTTACATATTGTGTGTACCAGTGCATCTGTGCTCACCACAGTGTGAGTGTGGAGGTTAGAGAACAATTTGTTGGACTTGGTTCTACTCCAAGGGTTGAATTTAGATTGCCAACTACTTCCCTTATTCCAAGATGGCTTTGCTAGAAAACAGCCAGGGAAGATCCCGTAACCATTAAATTGTGCTTTCCAGCAGGCCTCTTTGAGCAAAACTTTTCCTAAGTACTTAAATGAGGATGTGGAGGAGAGAATATATCCCCTTTATATAAAATATTAACTTTAAAATTGTTCGAGGCAGTTTCTTTGCAAACCTGTTTCCTTTCTCCTGGAATATGTGTTCTGTTGCTGATTTATTTTTCTTTTATTGCTTCTAGAGAATGGCCAAGAGGAAATAACAGAGGTTGTTCTTTATACCTAGCAAAGTTTCAGGGATTTCAAAGTCCTGATACTTTATCATTTATTTTCTCTCACATAGGCATGTACGTATTAAAAACAAGAAGTGAGTAATAAATCAGCCTCTAAGCACACAGCAGTAGTGGAGTCATGCAAGCATTCTGGAATGAGGACTGTAGCAGGTCCAGAGCCTCCTTCATTACCAGAACACTCCTGGAGGGTGAAAGGGTCTAAGGAAATCAGCTTAGAAGAAGGCTTCCTGCTGTCTGCTGGCCTCTGCCTTCTTGTCATTTCTATTTCTTTGTCCTCTGGCACATCTCTTTTAGACACACACACACACACACACACACACACACACACACACACACACACACACACACACTAAACCTTAGATTCAAATTTTTGCTGTATATTAACAGTTTGTATGGTTATGTTATGGTGTGACTGCAGCAACATTTATTAGAGATGACTGATGTCATCTGAGAATCCTTCAAATATGATTATCCAGTTTAGCTTTCCCTGTATCTTTATGGTTCTGAATAGGCCAATGCTAATTGTTATATTCTTTCTCTCTGGTATGTGTGTGCATTCACATGTGTGTGTGTGTGTGTGTGTGTGTGTGTGTGTGTGTGTGGTTGTAGATCCCTATGCACACAAGTGTGGAAGCCAGTGGAGGAGATCTGGGATTCTGCCTTATCACTTTCCATCTTACTCCCTTGAGACCAGATCCCTCACTGAACCTGGAGCTCACTGAATAGGCCATCAGTCAGAGTCAGTACCGCAGAGGGGTTTTTCCCATCTCACTCTCCTGTATAGATTTAGGATTACAGATATGTGTAGTCACAGCCAAATGTTTTTTGCATGGGTGCTGAAAAATAACACCCAGGTCCTCATACTTGTACAGAAAGCTGTCTTACAAGCTTAGCCATCTCCCCAGCCCCACTGGTTATCATTCTTCCTCAGACAATTGTTATTAATCACATGCAAAACTGCAGGAGGGCAGACTTGTAGATGTGTGGGAAGTTTGGGAAAGAAATGCCTGGTTATGCGGACAGCTGCTTATTTTATAATGACTAACGTCTAATAGTCAGAGTCCTAATTGGTGACTTTAACTATCCCTATCCATGTAATCCAGTGCAGAAAAATATCCTGCATTTGAATATTGATTGCAAAGAGCAGGGATCATCTGTAACACTTCAATGGAGTAGTAACAGACACCACAGGATAATGCTAACGAAAGAGAATGATTTTTGCTTAAAACACCCATTATTGTTCTGGCTAAGGAAGGTTGGAAAAGAACTCTGAGAAATGATATGTTGCCTGCAATCTATCACAGAAGTTAACTGAAAAAAAAAAGCCACCTCTAATGATGAGAAGTCTAGATTCCTGGGCCCAAGGATAGCTGTTTAATAAGCATATGATAGGAAAGAATATGATCAGAGGAGAAAGATAATATGTGAAATTTAATGTGAACTCTGGAAAATCGAGCAGCTCCTTGGGGCCATATTTGATTTACATAAATGAGAACAAAGTTTGTTAGCATCATTCTTTTTTTAGTCCATAACAGTGAAATGAAGTTTTAACTGAATTGGGAAAATTTCCATAGAATTTATTAAAAACGGGAAGCAATTTTTTAAAACCCCAAAGAAGCACAATGAATTCTCTTTAACAAAGAACCCGGGTTTTCAAATTTAACTAGTTTTTAAAAGCTTATAAATACAGTTTTCTAAACTTAAGACTTCTTGTAACGTGATTTTATGGTTTCTTTTTATTTAAAATGCTGTAATGTTAGAATTTGTCCTAACCAAAAATAAAAAATGTTCTTGGAGAAACTGTTGACCTTGGGTGTGATTCACAGAACTTGATGTGATTTGCCAAAGAGAACAATGATTGTCATTTAAATGTTAGCACAGAGAGTTTTCTCTCAGCAGTTCTTTTCAGAGAGAAAGATGCTTCAATAGCCAAATGTCCCTTGTTCCGAACATGGCTTTCCATGATTGGTTTCATTCAGCTTGGCTTCAGTGCAGAGTCTTTCACTTCAAGGCTTAGGTTGAGTCAAAAGGAACAGGACAAAAGGAATTTTAATTATGAAGTCATTGAAAGCGTTTAAAAAGTATTGGTGCTTAAAAAAAAATAATACAATAAAAAAACAGAAAGAAATGCTCATTCCCTATTGAGCAATTTTGTCTAATAGTACAAATAAAGAAATAATTGTGTATTTTATAATGGACTATGAACCTCCCTGGCTTTTGGTTGAATACTTATATCTGTGGATTGTGTGCTGAGTTGCACACAGCACATATGACAATGGCGAATGGCTTTTATAGCATCATGTTGAAGTCAACACTCTCCAAACCCAAACAGCATACTCCTATCTCTTTTATAGGCCTTGAAATAAAATGAAAAGAGTGAATAGGTAGAGGCTTTCAGGGTCTGAGGATGCAGCAAGGGTGGTAAAACATTTTCCTGAGGATATACAAGGCCCTGGTTTTGATTCCCAACAGGGCTAAAAACAAAGCTCACATAAACCTAGAAAAGTTTCTTTAAAAACTTCTTATTCATTTCAAAGATGCTTGGGGGTTGAGGAAGAGAGTAGATGGGTAGTGAGCCTCACTTTGTGAGTTGAACCTTGCAGCCAATGCCACAACTTAATCAAATCCCTGTTCGAGCAGCAGCATTCTTACCCCTAACTCAGATAACCACAGGTTAGACCACTTCTTAAATATTTGAGATTTAGTTACCACTCTCCAAGTCTCTCAGTGAGTACCCTACATCTTCATCAAATTCTCTGAGGACCTTTCTAGATTCTCTGCCCAGTGTAGAGATTTTAGAAAACAGTTTTATATCATTTTCATTTATGGAAATGAATGCGATACTCATAAATCTTTCATGTGTGGTATTTAGAGTTAGTTAGAAGAAGAAATGCATTATATCACCAAGAGTTGGGCTGTTTGTGCTAAGATAGATAGATAGATAGATAGATAGATAGATTGATAGAGAGAATTTTTTCAATAATTTCAAGTTTCTGGTCTGTGATAAATTACTTTATCTAAATACCTACTAGAAAGGAAACTTTAGACTTAGCTACTTTCCCCCTTTATGCTAACTCTTTTTTAGATCACTGAGATCTCAGTCTGGATGCCATGAAGGTAGAGTAGCTCAAGCCTTTATCTGGACACATCATACATACTGCTCAAATTAGTTTATAGAACACACAACAAGAATCTTTTAATAAATCTGAATTTTCTTGCATTTTTACATAATGCAAATTTCTCCACTCTGTGCACTCCACCTCACAAATGACATTTATTTGGCTCTGAGGTTTACAATAGAGGGTTGAACAATCTCATGTAGAAGAGTCTGTGCCTCATGTTGTCTTAAGGATAAATGTATGAGTTTGTGCCTCATGTTGTCTTAAGGATAAATGTATGAGTTTGTGCTTCATGTTGTCTTAAGGATAAATGGATGCAGTCACTATATGAATTGCAATATTTCTTCCCTCTCTGCATTTTTCAAGACAAGTAACTCAAACATTAAACATCAGTTCTTGGCACTTAGCACAGACTGGGCAACTTGATCAGTCAGGAATTTACATGCTCTGGTTGCTAGGATATGACATTTCTGCACATCTGTCAATTAGGATCAGCGGTGGCCTTCTGATAGGAGAATATGTTTGAGTTGAATTAATTTGATTCTGGCTACCTTTCAGTAGGTCAAATATTTACCATGCAGAGACAGCTGAATGGTATAATTTCTGTCAGTGCCACTTTCTGTTGTTTAGGATCGTCTATTAAACTCACAAACTTATAAATGCTTTACTGCAATTCATTTTGTTGCATAAAATCTTTAAAATAGTTAATTTATTTCAGAAATAGATCATTTTATCATATCATTTTAATGACTGAATATGCCAATTAACCAGTGTATCTTGTAAACAAAAGAAACAAAACACAAAATTATATACTAGCTGACTTCTCTAAGAATGCATTGTAAGGCAAATATATACACATATATACATACATTTAGTTAATATGATCTTGTGTGGTTTTGAGAAAGAGTTTATTTTTTATTTTTTGGAACAGTTCTGATTGTCCCAGAACTTGCTTTGTAGACCAGGCTAGCTTTGAACTCATAGAGATCCACCTGCCTCTGCCTCCCAAGTACTGGGATTAAAGGTGTGTGCTACCACCACCCGGCTTTGTTAATATGATCTAAAATTAGATGTTGTCGTGTGTTAATAAGTAAATTTTTAAAGAAAATTTTCTTGTGTCTTCCTCTCATGTATTTTTCCCCAGTTGACAAATATTTGGTGAAAAACTTATTCCTTAAAGTTTTATAGGTTTTTTATTTTATTGTCATCTTAATTTAATTTAATTCAATTCAAAAAATTAAAATAAAACCACATCATTTCCCCTTCCTTCTCTTTCATCTAAGCCTTCTCATGACCCTCTTCAAACTCATTGTTTCATATTCTTTAATTACTATTGTTACAGATATATGTGAATAAATACATAAATGCAATCTACTAAATTCACATGTCATTGCATATATATTATATATAACATATTGTATAATATAGCCATATAATTGTGGGAAAATTTCTGTATTCTGTCAATCATTTTTAAATAAATGCTGATTGGCCAGGCAGGAAGTATAGGTGGGAAAACCAAACAGGAAGTAGAAATGATGCAATGAGAACAGGAGAATTCTAAAAAGGAGGAAGTTGATTCCTCCCACTCCTGCCCAGACTCTGAAGAAGCAAGATGTGAGCTGCCCCTGCTGAGAAAGTACCAAACCACATGGCTAGCATAGATAAGAACAATGGGTTAATATAATGTATAAGAGCTAATATGTAGCCTGAGCTAATAGGCCAATCAGTTTTACAACTTATGGAGATCTCTGTGTGATTTTCTTTGGGGCTTGCTGGTTGTGGGGTACCAGGCAGGACAGAAACCCCAACAAGCAGGCCCTGATCATGTTACATATAATATATACAAATATATAATAATAATATATAATATATATTAGGACTGACACTTAGGATTGGATAACCACTTAAGGGGATCATCTCTAGGGAAGACAAATTCTCCCTCTTTCTAGGAATGTTAATTGCCTGTAGCTTTTCATCTATGAGTGGTGATCTCTCCCACTCAAGTAGGCGTATCAACTGGTATTGTCATTATTTAAGTTTTGTTTAA
Organism: Microtus ochrogaster; assembly: GCF_000317375.1. Classification (NCBI taxonomy): domain Eukaryota; kingdom Metazoa; phylum Chordata; class Mammalia; order Rodentia; family Cricetidae; genus Microtus; species Microtus ochrogaster. The sequence continues at coordinate 1,806,224 of NW_004949165.1, read as the reverse complement.
GTATCAGTAAATGTTTCTAGAAAGACTTGACCAAGGTGTTATTTCTGAATCATTCTTGGTACCTAACACATACACACACACACACACTCACACAAAACACACAATTATTGTAAACATACAAACATACAATTTAAATTATAACTCACTGCTTCCGTCCTCCACTTAAAACCCTGGTGACCCGTCTGCAGCTTCCAGCTGACAAAGCTACAGGTATTCCCAGTTTGTTTCTTTCCAAAGTTGCCGGTCTTAGCTGACAGAACCCACAGACACCCTCCTATCATCACTATGCTGATGGCAGCCCCTTCTATCAGGGCATTTTTTTTTTTTTTTTTTTTTACCAGTAGAGATGGGTTGGGCTGAAGAGAGTAAAACCAAATGTGTTATTGTACTTAACATGGTGATCTTTAGTTCTACTCAATTTTCTGCAAATGGCAGGTAAAATTTCATTCATTTCTGACTGGATAAAACATTTTCTTTATCATCCATCTCTTGATGGACATCTGTGCTGATTCTCAAGCTTGGTTGTAATGAATGGAATTGCAGTAAACATAGATGTGTAGTATTTCTGTACTAATCTAATTTCACTTAGATTCCTTTGTGTATGTTTGCTGAGAAGAGGTATAGTTGGATCATATCATATTCTAATTTTATTATTTTGAGAACTTCTGTGTTGATTTCCACAGTGTCTATGGAAAGCACTGATTTACATTTCTACCAAAAGGGATTCATTTCCTCCCCCATTCTTACTAATAAGTTTTAATTTGTTGAAGATAATCTCATTATTCGTAGCTAAGTTTCAATAGTATTTTGAGAAGGAATATTTATCAGTTAGCATGCTAACAATATAATTTTGACAAAATTATCCTGTTACAGTTTCTGTGCTGGACTTGTTTGTTAAATGGATCGAACAGCTTCTCTATACTGCTGTGGCTATGAGTCATTTCTTCCTCTCCTTTTTCTGAAGAAATATAGTAGGGTTTTACATCTATGCATTGGTTAATTAATAATATATATATATATATATATATATATATATATATATATATATATATGAGAAATAAAAGCCCAAGCTTACCTGAAATTCATTATTTTTCTGTCTCTGCTTCTTGATTGTTGGGACTGCAGTGTAAGCCTCACAGTAATAATTCTTTGTACCGTTTTAAAAACAGTACTAAGTACTTTTTATCATTGGGGAATAATTTTATAACTGTCATTGGTTTGAAATAAACTTTGAAATTTTGCATACACAATCAATCCAATCTCAAGCTTAAATTAAAAATGTTCAAATTAACTTATTAAATATTTTTGAAGAACCAGAGTTTAGAACCTCATATGTATGATGTAGAGAGAGAGGTCACACTTTTTTTGTCGTATTTCACAGTCCTGTTTTAGAAAATGTCATTCAACTGGTCAGTAGTGGCGCGGCCCTTTAATCCTAGCACTTGGCAGGCAAAAGCAGGCAGATCTCTGTGAGTTCAAGGCCAGCCTGGTCTAGAAGAGCTAGTTCTAGGACAGGCTTTAAAGCTACAGAGAAACCCTGTCTTGAAAAACCAAAAAAAAAAAAAAAGGAAAAAAGGAAAAATAAAAATAAGAAGTCATTCAAATGTAGCTCCCCAAAATCTTACAAATGAATGATTAGAAAATAGAGGAGCTTATAAAGAACTGATATTAATTCCCCTGTCTCCTGTCTAAGAATATACCAGAGGTGGAGCAAGATGACAAGATGGTTACTGAGAAGCTCCATTAGTGGACATCTGCCCAGACACAGACAGACTGGTCAGTCACACACAGATCTTCACTTAGGCTGTGGGGAGAAAAAAGTGAGAGAACTTCTTGCCTGCTTAGTACAAAAAGAAAAGATGCACTGAAGAAGGCAGGGAAGGAAGTCACTGTTCCTCCTACCACCTCTCCTCAAGTCCAAGCAACCCATCTTGGAGAGCGATGACTATGGTTCGGAGGAGGACAAAAGAATCATATCTAGTTCAGACCTGACTGCACTGGGTCAGATGGTTGGCTCAGACAGCTACCTCTCCTCCAATTAGCATGACTGAACAAGACTCCTTTCTCTGCGGAATAGCAGGAGGGATAGAGCAACAGGCTTTGTCTTAGAGCACAGTCTCTAGAACAAGTCCAGCATCAGGTGAACTAAGCAAGTAGGACAGCCATGAGTTTGGGCTTACATTTCTAGTTTTGGAGTGGAGGTAGGTCTTATCCACTAACCTCGGAGACTGAAGACCTTTGGGACAGTGATACTCATGTGTATGAGGGAGCATGTGATAGAAAAGAGTGTGGAGAGCATGGAGTTTGGTAAGGAGAGAAACAAGAGATATCCAGCAACAAGATGCACCCATGGATGTTATTCCGCCAACAACTTATTGCTTCTAACCAGGTCTCACATTTCATCATAACACATTCAGTGATGAACTCACCAGTGGTCCCAACCATTGACAAGGTTAGTGTCCTTGTGATCACTAGCATGAGTTCCTGAAACCAATCTAAGCCAAGACTAACCTGTGTCACCAATAGTAGCATTGTGAACCCTGGAGAACCTTTGAGACCTTGTGGCTGTGAGAGTCCGTCCAGTCTAACACTGCTTTGCACCAGCTTGAATGGACATGAACCACTTATACTAACACTGCCTCAAACAGAGGCAGAGCAGCAAGGTATAAGAGCCCCATTTTCTGGAGTCAGGAAAGAGCAGTAACTGAAAAACTTTACTGGATAAATCTTGTCTTAACCCCACTAGTGCAGAGACAAGCAGGGGAGGGGCAGTGGCAGCGGTTGACAGGTAGACGAGCAGAGAGAGAGACACAGAGAGAGAGAGAGAGAGAGACGGGGGGGCAGAGAAATGGGGGCACAGAGAGGCAGAGAGGCAAAGAAGCAGAGTCAACTCTGAGTTTAAGGCCAGCCTAGTCTACAAAGCAAGTTCCCTGGTTCTTCTATTTCAGCTAGCACCAGAGTCAGATTAGTGAGTGGGTTGTGGATGTTCCCAGAGTTTAAAATTAAGATAAAATAGACACTCACAAGAGTATACAGCCACAAAAAGCCTTTTTGTATGTAAACCCTCCTTTGAAATGTTAAGGGCTCACTATATTAAGAATACCTTATGAGTTTATAGGAAAGTGTAGGGAGAAAAAAGGGATAATGTTTCTTTTATAAAGAAAAAAAATCTGGTCAGACTGTGTGGGAAAGGTCTTGTGCAAGACCTCTCTGGCCACCATCTGGTCTGTTCATTAAAAGAAGGGTCCAAGCAGGACAGCCTGCTGCATGCTGCACAGGTTGAAGCCCTTCAAGCTTCAGATGCTTTGCAGGTGGTAAGCAGTGACAGTTTGTGTTCCAGACATTGAGGTCAAAGGGCACCATGCTCACTCGATATGCTCTGCAGGGTGCTGGCTGCTGTGGTGGTCAGATGAATGCCCTTGCAACCTTGTGGTTTTCTTATAGAGAATCAGAAACTGAAAGAAGTCGGGGAAGATACAGTCCTGACTGTGATAGGCAGGTCACTGTGACACAGATCTGATCCGAGAAACCTATGGTGTTTTTATTATTTGCTGCTTTGCTACTTTTATACTGATGTACTGGTGTTAGGGAATTTCTGGTTTCTTTCTAGAAGAAAGAATATATATAACACATGAGTCCTGTCCTAGAAATGAAATCTTAGGTTACATGAGTTTGGATTTTAGTAAATCTTAGTAACCCTTCATTATGGATGTCAATAAATGTCTCTGCATTTTTCCTTTTTTTTTTTTTGCTACAAACATTTTTACTTAGTTGAGTTGGGTGAGATGAGGTGAGATTAGTTTCACTAAGGCATTGTGCAGGCAGTGAGAGACACAGTGGGCTAGTCATCTTTAAAGGAACTGAGAAGATTCCTCTGCTGGTTACAAGAAGTGGAGTCAGTTACCTATTACTGTGCTCAAACATGGATGACAGCATGCTCTGTGATGCTGTAAAGAAGAAAATTTAGTTGTGGTAGCTCATCTCCATTGGTTCTCACTTGCCACTTTCCCCAAGAATATCAACTGGAAAGGTATAGTGATAAAAATGCTTTCATATGAGAATCTGAAACTCAATGCATCAGTTTAATTTGGTTCGAGTGAATATTAAACATAATTCATATCATATAGGGCTGAAGAGGTGGCTGAGTGGTTAAGAGGGCTTCCTGATATACTAGAGAACCCAAGTTCAGTTCACAGCTCCCAGGTCTTCCAACTGTCTGTAATTCTAGTGTTCTGGGGATCTGAGAGCCTCCTCTCCTCCTACATGCACATATACGCATAAATAAAAACAAATCTTTAAAATAATATGTGTTACACCATCAGTGAATTCAGATGCTATATTAAGGGGTCAATTATAAATGTTCAAATGATGAATCTTTAGAAGCAATTATAGAATAACTTATTCCTTACAGATGGTTAAGGCATTTTAGGAAAGATATAAGGACGAGGCCATCACCGTAACATCGAGGCATGCTTACTTTCCCATCTACTGGTTATTAAACCAAACTACTGTTGAGCTGTGCTTGTGAAGACAGAATGCCATTCTGATATTATTCTAACAGCGTCACTTCCTTCACCAAAGAATAACAGCTTAATACAAACTTGTATTAAAGTGTGTCAGAGGCGAACAGGTCAATAGCAGCAACATCTGAAGAGAATCTTCTAACTACAGGCTTTAGAGAAAGTTCCATCCCAATGTCTTTAACATAAAGTCTCATTTGTAAGTGTTCTGCAGGCTTTTCTCACATTGTGTCTCAAAGCTGAGTGATGAAGATGGTACCATCAGTGAGCCTCGGAGCAATAATAATTAGGAACTGGAGGTGTTGAGAAAACAACCAAAATTACTTTTAGTCTGATATTGATTGGACATGATAAAACAAATCTTAGTCAAAATTCTTGCTGGAACATCACAGGAAGAGAACTTCCCCTTAAGACTTCCTTGTCTGCAAGCCTGTTTGCCCCATTCTCCTTCCTCCTCTTTTGCCTCCTCCTCTCCTTCCTCTTCCTTCTCTTCTTTCTCTCCCTCCTTTTCCTCTTTTCCCTCTCCCTCCCTTCCCTCCACCTGAAAATCTACGCATGCCATTTCTACTTTTATCTTCTGTCTTCACTTTAATGCCCTGGGGGCTGATTATGGGTCCCATTAAAAAACTACCCTTTATCCAGTCACTAATATTTGCTGGCAACTGGACAAACAAAGCTATGTGAGCAATCGCTCCTTCCTCATAGAATTCAAAGATAGGTGTTTCTTATGTTCAAGTCAGTCTAGGCTGTTTGATGCTAATGAGAGACATGGATACTAACTGCTCTTAAGTACAAAACATGTTATGGTCATGTTTCTGCTGGTTTTAGGCAGGCCAGGACCTTTTCTCTCTCCTTATTTTGCCTGCTCTTTATGTGTCTTTATTTAAAAATATATACTATTTCTATTAATTTTCTGAGAATGTTATTATGGATATAATGTATTTTGATCATATTTTCCCTTCTCTCCCCAACTCCTCTCATACCCACTCTCATGTGTCTTGTGTCTACATTGTTAAGCAGGAATCCATGATGCTGTGAGGCTGGAGTTGGGTAGAAATTTGTGTTTACTTCATCAATTTCAATGAGAGAGAGACTGGATCCCTGACAAGGGTCCAGATCTTTAATTGGTCAGAACTGAATCATGAGCTGACCTATGAAAACAGAAGAGAATGTTTCACATGCACTGATCTAAATTTCTGAAATAACGTATCAAAAATAAGATTCCCAGGAATAATGAACAGATTGGGAACTTTGTCCCTCATTATGTGCCACATCTATGTATCATTGAATGCTGGTGACAATTTCCATTTAATGTGACTTTCTTGTTCTACATTTCCATTTCTGTCAAGAATAGACGAGATGCTGGGCAGATATTCAGAATAGACTCATGTCCCATTTCTCCCAACAATCTGAACAGTCTGTTTAAAATTTTTAGCCATTCTGGTAGTTGTTTCCCATTGTGGGACTGATTTGCCTTCCTGCTATGACCAATGAGGCCGAACATCTGTTTATGTATTTATTTTATATTTGTCGATTTTCTTTGGTGAAGCATCTATCCAAATTTTTTGTTGACTAAATTTGAGTCAATTTGAGTTTTGAGGTTTGCTTAAAGATTTTAGATGTAACTCATTTATCACATGTGTCGTTTCTAGACATATTATTCTAATTTTTTACTTGTCTTCTCATTATAAATCTAAAATCTTGGAAGTTTTGTACTTTCAGAATTCCTTTTTCAAGTTTTGTGTATGGTAGGTAGAATGTTGGAGTCTTTGTCTGGACTGAGACATCTGGGGGATTAGCAAAGCAGATTTTGGATGTGTCTGAGGGGATTCTAGGAGAGATTGGCGTATGAAAGCAGATGAAGTAAAAAGCTCTACTCAGAATGTGGGTGGCAACACACCATAGACTGTCAGCTCAGCTGCAAAGACAAAAGTGGAGGAAAATCAGGCAGTGCCTAAGCCCTTTTCCTAATTGAGTAGGTTGGTAGCTGTTACATCACCTATGAACTCAGAGTCTTCAACTTTCCAGTCTTGAGTCACACCAGGGACTTTTGAGGAAGCTTTCCGGTCATTACTAGGCTGTAACATCAGCAGCAGGCTGTGTCTATGGCAATGGTTCTTTTGTTTGGAGGCCTCCAGGTTCTTAGAACAGTTTCAGGGTTCTCTGGCTCTAGTGTGTAGTCATTGTTGAACCATCCAGTCTCCAGCTGTGCAAGTCAATTTAACAACACTGCATTTACAATTATATATGTCTTCTATTGGTTCTGATTCTCTGGAAAAACCTAATATAGATGTGAATATTCAATTGCCCCAGCACCATTGTTTGGAAGGAATGTTGGAGCCTCATTAGCTTTCTTTATGCTTTGGAAGAAATGTATCTCTCCACAACTTATACGGGCCATTTTTAGATTAAGGTTAAATTAAATAACATGGATTGGCTCCTAATCTGATTGGATAGTATACTTGTACAAAGAGTAAGAAATGCCAAGGAGCTCTCTCCCCACTGGAGCACATGTGAGTACATCGCAAGACAGCAGCTGTATGCATACGAGGAATAAAGACCACAGTAGGAACCAGCCTGCTCCCTGATCTTAGACTGCAGTACTGTGGAAAACAAGTTTCTGTTGTAAGTCATTGTGCCTGTGATATCTCATTTGGAAGTCTGAGTTTAATGATACATGTGAGGACCTATTTCTGCATAGACAACTCATTCCCATTGACCTACTTGTTGGCTCTGATACCACTATCACTCTGTCTTACCGATCATAGCTACATAGCAAGTCTTGGAAGTAGGAATCCTCAGTCCTAATTTTATTCTTCTTTTCCCAAGTTGTTTCACTATTTCAGTGTTTTTGCATCTTAATATAAATCTTATACCATATGTCTGATTATAAAAGAATGACCAAGTGAACAAAATTGTTAGGAGGTAGAATTTAAATAGTGGGAAAGAATACTAATTTTTGAAGGTGATTAAAACAAACTTTAAGGTAAATTCTTTAAAAAATACAATTCTGTTACTTTCTTTGTGCCCTTTAAGGTAATTGTCAGAGTCGAGTATGAGTATGGTGGTGCATGCCAATGATCCCCGCACTCAGGGCAAGCTCTTTCTGCATGGCATATCTGGTACCCGCCAGGGGACCACTGCTACCCCTAATGGAAACAGTGTTGAATCATCTATATCATGAATGATAACACCTACCTCTCTTTGACTGGACTCCAGCAGCTGGGCCCAGTGCTGAGCTGTGAATCTCTGGATTAGCAAAACACCGATACAACTTCTTTGTTCTTTAACCTGTCTTAAGACTGAGCACTGAGCCATTTCTAGAATAACTTCTTGTTTTTTGGAGTTGAAGCACAGATCCACAAAGTATCCTGAGCTGTATTCTGCTCAGTTTCTGTTTTGAATGTGGCAAATGTCTATATAAATAAAGGAAGTTGTTAGTTAAGGGTTTGTTGTGGGAAAGACAAAAAAATAATTGGAGATGCAAGCTTCCAGGGAATTGCCTACACTTTCAAGCTGGTACTTCAGGGTTTATTTTGCAATGTTTAATGTTGTGGAGGGTTCAGTGTACATGCTGCACAAGGCTCCTGTGTATCTGTTTCCATAGCAAGGAGACAACATGACATAATGATAATTGAGCAAGGTCTGCCCGAAGAGTCAGTCATATTTAGGTCAAGAGTTAATGACATAAAAGTGACAATCAATTCTCCAAATGCAGAGTGCTTTTATTTCATTGCCTCCCAAATACCTAGTGTTCAGAATAGGAGGTATGCTATTGAGTATGGACAGCTTTCCTCATGGTTGGCTTGGGACCCTGGTGTCATAAAAAAGTGATACATCAACTCAGCCTTTTCTTAGTATTGAAGATACCATATTTTAAAGGTACAGGATATGAGGGCTTTGTAAGAGCCCCTTAAGAGAAAATTATTCCCTCCTTCCTCTGGTTACTGTAGAGACATGGCCTTCAGATATGTTTCAAAAACTAGAATGCGGCACACTACTGCCTCCCTGCTTGAAATGCTCAAGAGTTAAGAACACTTGCTGATCCTACAGAGGACCTGGGTTTGATTCCTCTCACCCACATGGTGGCTAGCAACTGTATCTAAGTCCAGTTTCAGTGGATCTTACACTGTCTTCTTACCTCTGCCAACACTGCATGCATTTGCATATATGTAGGCAAAACACTCATACACATTTAAAAACCTTAAAAAAAGAATTAATCCATCTGGATTTAGTAATCATTTGATGAGGATTGCACCTCTAGGGACGCTGATTCATTCAAAGTCATGTTTAGGATATGAGAGGAATAATTATTCCCTTAATGGGGAAAGTACTTAGCCTTCCCATAATCCCCTTTCTCTATACAGCCACATACAGAGCTTCCCTCATGGCAACATTGTTAAACTTGCTGGCTCTACCTCAGAAAAGTGGAACGTGGACTTTTTTTTTTTTTTTTTTTTTTTTTTTTT
>NW_004949165.1:1765228-1796865 GCF_000317375.1 Microtus ochrogaster | reverse complement strand
GCTGCTGGGCTGTGCACATTTACAACTCACCTGCCCTGCTGTTCTTGTCTCTAACTCTAGGAACACAGCCCTTGTGCTTTGTGCCCAGTCCATTTCTATGTTCTTTAGTTAAAGTGACTAAGAGTGCCGCGAGGGAACCGCGATGTCTTCTATTACTACAGAAACAGGATTCATTTCAATACAGCCATTCTAGGGATAAGAGAAGGACAAGCATCCTAAGCCCTGTTGTGGGTACCAACAATAATTGTAGAAGTACACAGGGGAAGAAATAGGAGCATCCAGTGCTAATCAAGATTGAGTTTGATTGACCTCTATCTCAGATTTTTTTTTTTTTTGAGAGTCCTTGTGAACCTGGGGGCATTCATCTTTGCTTGAGGAAGTAGCTTTGGTTCTGACCTGAAATAATTATCATCTGGACCTCCTTGAACTTGAGATGCGCCAGGGAGGAGAAAGGACTCTGAGAAGACGGTCTGAGGAGCTAAGACAGTTAGGACAATGACTGGGTCCACAGTCAGATCCCTGACTTTAAAGGAACCTCTGTTCCAATGGAACTGTGACTTGGATAGCTATTGGTCCTCTCTGAACTTGTGTTAGGATAAATGTTTTGCATCATACAGTATTGCTCAAAGAAATGTTACTCAATAGAAAAATGATTTTAAAAAATCATAAAATATTAAAGTGTTAAGGAATAAAGGAATGGTCTGAAATCTCTTTATAATTTTATATTACTACATTCAAAACAATGAAGTAAACCCATTCCATTTAAAATGAACTAGAGCTAAAGGTAAATGCCACCCCATCCACAAATGCCCTACATACCCTTTGCCAGGTTGCTTTCCTTTTTTGAGATAGAGATTTTATCTTTGTATTCCGATTGGATGAGGTGTAAGTTGGGAAAACCTTTTAGTGTGAAAATAATGAGAACTCACTGGTTTATGGTAGGATTAAATACAATGATCCCTTCTTAATAGGAAAGCGCCCAAACAGAAAGGGATAAATACATCCTTTGGGACTGATTGGGAGAAAAGTCTTCCCACTTCAACAGAACTCCTATCTTAAAACAGAGTTGGGAGATTAAAATATAAACCGTAAGATTTATGAACTAGTGAGCTCATTTGGGAGGACATATGGGTGCAAAACAGCATGAAACCTCTTATATAACGATTTTAGCTAAAAATTTGACCTTTGTTACAGCTTACAGAAAAAAAATCACCAGATTGATACTTTCAAAACACCTGTATGCTCTTCAGTCCTAGAGGGTAAGAGGGACACTTGCATCTGTTTACAAGCACAGCACTATAAATCGTACTCAAATGAAGATTATACTTCATTAAGGAAGATCATCTTCCCAAGCTGACTTCCAAATGGGCTTTCTCCTGCTGCTGCCTGGAGTGGAAGAAATGTGTCTTCCATGGAGGCACAGTGATTTGTGTTCAAATAAAAAAGAGAGAAAACCCACGCAAGGCAGCATAATAAAACCTGAGCGGCAGACAATGGAATCATTACAGGAAGTGTCAATTGCTTTCCATCCTCAGTTTCGGTAACAGTAAGATGAACTTGTTTTGAGCGTGTTCTTAATTTAGTAGCTGCAGTAATGGGAAATGATAGCATCCCACATGCAACAACAGCTCGCTTTATGGAGAACCTTAGGTAACCTCCGACTTCACGTGTTGAGCGCATTATCTCTTGGATAATATAGGCGCTATATTATCTCTTGGGTTTGAGATTGAGATGTTCTTATTAGAAGATGGTTTGGGTTCACTAAAGTTGAGATTCAGGGCACGGAAGTTTACTCGTGTGTTTCTGAGAGAAGAGAAGAAACAAAGAAACAGAGAAAGACAGAAAATGCAGCAAGGCAACACTGAGGCCCCCTTGCAGAGTTTGTCTGAGGCTGACTTCTCTCTTCTGCGCACCTTGGCACATGGCAGTCCTCTTGCTACTGAGGCTCTCTCACCCCTAGACCTTGATTAACCTACAGTTTTTGTCTGGTTTTTAAGAACATAGAAAAATGGGGGCTTAGAGATTAGTTTCGAAGTATAGATGAGGACCCTGAGTCATGGTGCTGCATAGACTCTACAGGTATTTATGAATATGTCACTGCTAAGAAAATGGAGCTTCACAGCAGAGCACTTGCCTACCATGCAGGAGGCTTGGGTTTATTCCCAGCACTGAAAAAATATGAAGTTTTAATTTTCAGTTCCAGTTCTCAGCACCAAGCTAATCATTAAACAAAATAGTACTCAACACATACTAAATTCCTTTCATTGACTTATAGTAAGTCAATCAAAAACTGGACTTGAAAGGTCTAGGTCAACCATCAATATAACCCCCCCCATCTGAATGGTTTAATATAAATTTACAAGGAAAGCAAGCACGCAAATCAAATTAAGCTTTTCCCATAAAGCACTCAGAATCCATGGACAAGGAAAATAATTATTATAAAAAGCTTTGAAACTGAATGATGGTGAAAGAGCTGCATATGAGCAATGATAAAATAGGAGGAAGGATTAGCGGCATTCAGAATACTCTCCTGAGGTCTCATTAGAGCTCTCAGAGCCTTTGTTTTTCTTAACTCATGGAAATTTGCAATAGATCCTGAACCAGCACAGCTGAGCTTGGAATACTTTCATAGAAAAATAGCAAAAAATTGTTCGTGCATCCAGAGATTCCAGACAACACTTGCAACTTAATTGGCCTTATTGACCAAAAGGAAGGGCTTGTTTTCCTGGCTTTGAAATCATTTGACAAGTTAAAATATATTCTGTGGGGTATGTATCATTACCTGTTAGAGCTCCCAAATCTGTGAACATTTTGAGAAAGATGCCTAAGCAGTCATCTGTAGAATGGAAGTGCGAGCTGCTGAGTGCCTGGAATTAAAGGAACGATGCACCAAGTAAGCGTGTGTGTATCAACAGAAGGCCGGAATTGGGAGGAGTATTCCGAAAGCCAACAGGTGCACCTCTGTAAATCGCGCACTTCCTTGTCCCCCAGGGCCAGAGGGTGTGCATCTGTAAATTGTTCTAAATTGTGCACTTCCTGTCCTCTAAAGCCTCCCCATCATTTTTCCTTCCCCTAATTGTGTTGTTGGTATTGTGGAATCATTTTTGAGAGAGAATTTTTTTTGGTCAAAAACATAGATTTTGGTATTATTCAAGAGAGTTTCCAAGTCTTCTGGAAACACATGGTTTTATTGTATATAATAGGAGTCACAGATGAGAGCTGGGCTCTGCAATTCTAGGGAGAGGGCAGACCGGTTCTTTAACAGCAGTTCTGGGTCCTGATAACAACTTCTCATGAAAGGGTTGTATAATAGGAGCGCATGTGTTTTCTCCCTTTGTGTTTCTGAGTTATCTGAAGTTACCATCAGAATCATGAAAAATTAATTTATTATGTGGTGTTAGAATAGCATAGTGGCTTTGTAAAAAAACCTTTTTTCCTGCTTTGTAAAATCATAGAGTCAGAAGAAATAAAAGTGTCATTGTGCTGTTTTTGAGCATGTCTATTTTATTTTTAGGTTTTAACAGAGTGTATACTTTAAAAGTTTGAGTCTCATGGGGCTTTGTTGTATCTGCTTTATCCTGGATGAGATTTGTATACAGAAGACACAAATGTTGCTTCTTTTTAAATTGAGAATAGATTCTTCTCTCATACAATCTATCCCCACCCCAATTTTCCTCCCTCCACTCCTACCTGCCCCCCACCTCCTGTCTCTCCCAGATCCACCGCCTCTCCATTTCCCTTTGCTGAGGACAGAATTCACTTAGTTTATTGACCATAGAGAGGTCGAGCTGGTGCCTGCGTGGAGCCTTCACTCCTGAGTTCCAGTCTCTGCAGTGAAGAACGATACTCTGCAGGCCACAGAGAAACCAACTTGGCCACAAAACCTTTGACCTACAATCTGACCTGTCTGCAAGATTCGCTGGGGCAATGATGGCACAGATATTGTGGGAGTGGCCAACCACTGTCTGGTTTAACTTGAGGTCTATTCCACAAGAAGGATCCCGTACCTGACTCTGCTTGGATGGCCAGGTCCTGGAGAGTGGATAGTCCCAAACATGACTGGTCTAAAAAAACAAAGTCAGTTAAAGGATTCCTAGTTAAGATTCCTAATTATATTCTACTACACTCACAGATCAGTACCTTGTCTAATTGTGGCAGAAACATTCAATATGTAATGACACTGTAGTGAAAGGTCAAAATTTGTTACACATGTTTTCAATAAGGTTATGACTCTGCTGTGAAATGTTTGGTGGATTCAAATATTTCAGTATTCTGTGCAGCCAAGCAGAAGATAATGCAGGCTTTCCTGGTCTTTCTCTCTCTTTGTCAATTAAATTTGTTGTTGTTCTTTCTCTGTTTATGTGTTAACTGCTGTTTTTTTTTTTTTTCAAGACAAGGTTTCTCTGTATAGCCTGGCTATCTGAAACTTGCTCTGCAGACCAAGATGGTCAGGAACTGAGAGATCCATCCACCTCTGCCTTGCAAGTGTTGAGGTTAAAGGCTTGTGCCACCATGCCCAGCTCTCAGTAATGTTTTGTAGTTAGTCATAGGAAGTTGTGTTTTTATGTAGGAACAGAATATCTTTAAAATATTTTATATTCCAATGTAAAAGTGATACACTCATATAACTTGAGTCTCTCTCTCTCTGTGTATGTGATTATTTCCATAACTGTAAAAACCAGGAGACTTTAAAAAGGAAATTGAAAGCATGCCTTTTGCCTCTACTTACAGAGAGTCTTTGTTAGCATCTTGCCTTCAAGTCTGTTAATTCTTGCATGAATTCTAAGTTGAATTACAATGTCTGTAAGTTCCACATTTGCTGGTTCAACCAGCATTGGCTTGAAAATATTGTGTCTGTATTGAATATGTACAGATGGTTTTCTTGTCATTAGTTTCTAAACAATGCAAGATAATAGCTATTTACATGATACTATATATTATATACTTATACTATTATGATATACTGATTATAATATTATATCGATAATATAATATAGTATAGAGACAGTCAAAGGCAAAAGAAAGTGTGCATACATGGTATGTACAGATTTTGGCATCAGTAGGGTTCCTGAAACAAATCCCCATGGTTTTTGAGTGAGAACTGTATTTTTTATTTATAGAAATATAAAAGTGCATATGATTTTATATGAGAGGTAGTTTGAACGTTTTTCTTGTACCAAAATCTTTGTCAAAAAGCTCATTAAGCTAAAAAACCACAGTGAATCACAGAAATATAGAGAGTGAACCGCAGTTGCCTTAAGACATCATGTTTTATGGGTAAATTGTTACATAGCAACTAGACCAAATATTAGTTACAAATATTCTCAGGCTCTCAAAATCTTTATAAATGTAAATTCAGTGGCTTCAGAATATTGCATTAGGTAGCTATACTGAAGTTTGTCATTTTTCATTGTTAGACACTAAAGAGGTTATTATTTTCTATCATGAATAATGCCATAAAATATGCATATTTTATGCATAACTATGAGGCAGGATTAGGATTACTCCCCCTACACACACACACACATACACACATACACACACACACACACATACACACACAAACACACTCAGCAGTAGTCTTGAAGCCCAGGCTGGCCTTGATCTTGAAATCCTGATATATATTATATACAAATACATTATGTAAAATACACATTTGGAAAAACTCACCTTATTAAAGTGGATCTCCTTATTTGATGGTTTTTAGCATATTTGCAAGTTGCACAATTATTGCTATTATCCAATTCCTGAAGATTTTCATTGCTATCCCAAAGAATTCTTGTATTTGCTAGTTACTAACCTTTGTCCCTGCTTCCTACCTCCTAGTACTGCTGAGTTACATGTGTGCCTATTCTAGGCATTGCACACAGGTGGGACTGTACAGTCTGCAGCCTTGTGTATTTTATTGTTTTCACCTGGTATCGTGTACCAACATTCATCTATGGTATAGTCTATATCAGCACTTTGTTTCTTCAGTCATAAAACCAAGAACTCTTAATTTAATAAAGAAAATTATATTTTGTTTTACTTTGCAGTTATTTTTTAGTGAGGTTAGCTATTTAAATACTTAATAACCTTTTCTAGGTCGTCATCATTTGCCTTTAAAATTGGAATATTAAGGGCCAGAAATATGGTTTAGTGGGTAAAGGTACCTGTTGTCAAGTATGAGTTCAGTCCCTATGATTGACAGGGTTGAAGGAGAGAATTGGCTCCTGTAGCCTTCTGACCTCCACATGTGTGTGCCATGGCATATATGACTGCTCCCACCTCCACTAAAATGAGCAAATCTAATAAAATATATTATTAATATCTTTCTCAAAGGTTGGTAAGAGTGTTTTGCCTTTAATAATGAACTTTTCTGTGTTTCTGATTTTTTTTTTTTTTTGGAGATAAGGTTTCTCTGTGTAGCCCTGGCTGTCTTGGAACTTGCTCTATAGATCAGGCTGGCCTCAAACTCAAAGATCCTCTTGCCTCTGCCTCCCAAGTGCTGGGGTTAAAGGCATATGCCTCTACCACTGGCCTGAAAAACATTTTTATTAAGAATTATTATTCATCTTTTAATCTTGTTTTGATTTCTATTTAACTTGAATTTTATTAATTTTTGACAGTTTCATACTAACTTGAAAATTTGTGTTCATTTATATGTATGTTGGCTGGTTTTGTTACTTCTTCTGCCTTCACCTTGACTTGTTCTTGCAACACAGCATTTAAATCTCATCCAAGACAATAGAATATGTGTCCTAGGATGACCTGGGTGCTTTCAAAGTTCTGCCCCTTTCTCTTCCTGTTTTGCTTCTCTCTTTGCTTGTGGGTTTCTTTCAGGAACTTACTCCATATAATTTGTATTTCAAGCTGTACGCCAAAGCTGTCTTTGTAGTCCAGTCATGATCTGTGTTTGTGAACATTTGATTTATAGAAGCATTTTCCATTGCTGGGTTACAAAGTTCATATTTATTAATGTAATTTTGTTATATGGTTCAATTCTTCTATGCCCTTCTTTTTTCTTTATTGAATTGGCCTGTCATAGATTGATAGTGGTATGTTAAAATATCTCATGATCAAATAACTGTCATTTCTACTTTCATTTTTAAAGGTTTTTGCTTTATGAAGCTTGATGTCATGTTATTTTAGTGCAAAAGATTCATGCCATTGCCTCGTTCATTCTTTCAGTCACTCATTTACATCTATAAGTGTTCAGTAGAAATAAAAGCCTGGTCATTCTTGTCAAACTCACAGCGTTGTGGCTAAACACATCAGGAGAAATGATGACAGTGTGCTAGCAGGGAAGGGGAATGGGGGAGGCCTGAACCCGATGACAGAGATAGGGATACCTTCCTAGGACCTCTGAGGAAGGGCCTCCTAGGAGCATCTGATGTAAGCCTTGCTTTTTAAGGAACTCTACCATTTAGTCACAGTGATTCTCTGATTTGTTTAATGATTTCATCTTGAAGCTGATCTTATTTCATCATTTTGCCGCCACCATGTTTTCATCTTTTCTTGTGTACTGCTTGTAATTGGATTTCTTTTGAATTTCAATGTGCAAATCTTAATTTTAATGAAGTAAACACCAAGTTTATGTTACACATGTACACCGAGTTTGCACTGAGTTAGATATTAGTCAGGCTAATCCTATGGATAAAATGGCAGGCAGTTGGTCCTCAATGACTTGCAGTTGACTTTGGGAAGTAAACAAACCCATAAAACTCAAATAGATCTCAAAGGAGGAGCTCTGCCTACCCGGTCCTAAAGTTAAGAATGGCTATCAAATGGGGAAGGTATTTCATCAAGGGGGCGACTTGCCCAAGAACTAAGGGAGAGCCAGGGCTCCCGGCACTACTAAGTTTGGGTGAGTGGTGGGATTTATGTGGTGACAGGAAATGATCCGACTCGTTCCAGGGGTCTTAACGTCTTCATGAGTTATCTCGAGGAGGTGAATGCTTGCTTTTGAGTAATTCTTCTGGGGCTGACATCCTTTCTTCTACCTGCAAACTCTGATCATTGCTGTGTGGCTTCCGGGTCAGTGGTACTTCCTGCTGCTGCAGGACTCATCTTCATTTCAAGTGATTAGTGTAACATTTGTGCGGTGTGTTTAGGTCAGTCCCATGTGGGCTCCCTCCCGGTTGGTTCGCTCTCTGTGAGTGCCTATGAGGCCAAGTTCGCTGATTCTGTGGTTTTCTTGTGGTGTCCTTGACCCCTCTGGCTCCTGTAATCCTTTCTCCTGCTCTACTGCAGGGTTCCCCGAATTCAGCCTAATGCTTGGCTGTGGCTCTACATCTGTTTCTATCAGCAGTTGGATGAAGCCTGTCTGATGACCACTGGTCGAGGCACCAGTTTGGTCTCAGGAGATGGCCAGCGCAGGCTATATGCTCACTTTTGCTAGGAGTTCTAGCTGGGATCATCCTTGTAGATTCTTGAGAGATTCTTTTGTGCCAGCTTTTCACCTGACTTCAAAACTCACTGCCCTTTCCAGTAGTCCCTCACAGTACTCTTCCTTTTCATCCCTGCCCCCTAAATCTAATCGTTTCTATCCCCATTCCCACACACCCTCAGTCCACTCGTAAAATTTCTTCTGTTTCCCCTTCCCCAGGAGTCTGTGAGTCTCCGGGCATGAACCCTCCTTGTTATCTAGTCTCCCTGGGCCTATGGACTGTAGCATAGTTGTCCTTTATTTTACAGCTAATATCTACTGATGAGTGATTACATGCCATGTTTGTCTTTCTGGGTCTGAGTTATCTCACTTAGGATGATTTTTTTTTCTAGTTCCACCCATTTGCGTTCAAATTTTTGGATTTCCTTGTTTTAAACAACTCCTTTAACAACAACTTTAATAATACGTTGAGTAACAATCCTTTGTGTAAATGTACCACATTTTCTTTATCTATCCATTCCTTGGTTGAGGGGCATCTAGGTTGTTTCTGGGTTCTGGCTATTACAAATAAAGCTGCTATGAACATAATTGAGCAAGTGGCGTGATTAAGCATCCTTTGGGTATATTTCAAGAGTGGTATTATAGATGGGTCTTGTGGTAGATTCATTCCCAGTTTTCTGAGAAACTGCCACACTGACTTCCAAAGTGGCTGTACAAGTTTGCACTCCCATTTGCACTGGAGGAACTTTCCCCTTGCTTCATATCCTATCTAACACAGGCTGTCATTAGTGTTTCTGTTCTTAGTCATTCTTACAGATGTCAAATGGAATCTCAGAGTCATTTTGACTTTTATCTCCCTGTTTGATGGCCAAGGATATTAAACATCTCCTGAAGTGCTTCTCTGCCATTTGAGATTATTCTGTTGAGAATTCTCTAGAGTTACACCCATTTTTTAATTGGATTATTTGGTTGATACCTAGTTTCTTGAGTTCTTTTATTTATTTTGGAAATTAGTCTTCTGTCTGATATGAGGTTGGTAAAGATCTTTTCCCTTTCTGTAGGCTGCCATTTTATTCTATTGACAGTGTCCTTTGCCTTATGGAAACTTTTCAATTTCACAAGGTCCCATTTATTAATGTCGATCTTAGTGCCTATTGGTACTATTGGTGTTCTGTTTTGGAAGTTGCCTCCTGAGCCAATACATTCAAGATTATTTCCCACCTTCTCTTCTATCAGGTTCAGTGTATCTGGATTTATGTCGAAGTCTTTGATCCACTTGGACTTGAGTTTTGTGCAGGGTGGTACATGTGGATCTATTTGCTTTGTTCCTTATGGTGACACATAATTAGAATAGCATCATTTGCTGAAGATGCTTTCTTTTTTCCGTTGTATAATTTTGGCTTCTTTGTTGAAAATCCTATGTCATAGGTGTGTGGATTTATGCCTGAGTCTTCAGTTTGATTCTGTTGGTCCACCTGTCTGTCTTTATGCCAACACCATGCAGTTTTTATTACTATAGCTCTGTAGTAAACCTTGAAATCAGAGATGGCGGTACCTCTGGAAGTTCTTTATTGTATAGAAATGTTTTAGCTATCCTTGGTTTTATGTTTTTCCATATGAAGTTGAATATTTCTCTTTTAATGTCTGTAAAGAATTGTGTTGGGATTTTAATGGGTATTGCATTGATCTGTAGATTGCTTTTGGTAAGATGGCCATTTTTACTATGTTAATCCTAGCAATTCATGATCATGGGAGATCTTTCCATCTTCTGATATCTGCTCCAATTTCTTTCTTCAAAGATTTAAAGATCATGTTATGTAGATCTAATAAAAGCAATATTCAAGAAACTGATTGTCAAAAACAAATTAAATGGAGAAATGGAGAGAAAGAAACTCAAAGCGATTCCACTAACCCAGGTACACGACATGTTGTCCATTTTCTTCATACCTATTCAATATAGTTCTTGACATTCCAGCTAGAACAATAAGAGAAATCAAGATGATACAAATTGGAATGATATGACAGTAAATATAAACAACCCAAAAAGCTCTACCAGGGAAATCCTATAGCTGATAAACACCTTTAGGCAAGTGACTGAATATTATATTAACTAAAAAAATCTGTAGCCCTTCTATGTACAAATAATAAATGGGATGAGAAAGAAATCAGAGAATCAAAAAAAAAAGAAATCTGGAAATCACCATCTTTTACAATAACTGCAAATAATACCAGTTATCTTGGTGGAACTCTAACCTAGGAAAGTTTTTATTTTCTTCATTTCTTCTTTGGCCCATTTATCATTCAGTAACAAGATATTTAATCTTTAGAATTTGTCTGTTTACTAGAGATTTGCTTTCTACCAATTTAAATTTTTATTGCATTGTGGTCGGAGAGGATACAGGGAGTGATTTACATCTTTTTGAATTTGTAAAGATTTGTTCTGTATTCCAGGATGTGGTCTGTTTTAGAGAAGCTTCCATGTATTGCTGAGAAGAATGTGTATTCTTTGGCTTTTGGGTGGAATATTTTGTAGATATATATTAAGTCCATTTGATATATGATGTCAACTAATTCCAATGTTTCTCTATTTATTTTTTGTCTAGATGACCTGTCTTTTGGGAAAAGTATAGATATTGAAGTCACTTACTAGATGGATTTTGAATCCAGTAATACATTTTTTTAAATGAAATTTGGTCGACCAGACTTTGGTGCATATATGTTTAGGATATTAATGTCTCCATTATCTGTTCCATTGATTAGAATGAAGCTTTCCTCTTTATCTCCTCTGATTCGTTTTCAATTTCCATTGAGAAATCAGCTGTTATTCTGATAAGTTTTCCTTTATATCTGAGTTGTGTTTTTATTTTGGGGCTTTTACCACCCTCTGTTTGTTCTGTATTAGTGATTATGATCTACAATTGGGATTTTTCTTTTTTTGCTTGTGTAGTGTTTCTTGTATCTGTATGGATATGGCTTTTTTCTTTAAGTTTGGGGAAGTTTTCGTTTGCGATCTTCTTGATGGTCTATGCCATTGATTTGGGATTCTTTCTTCTAACTATGACTAGAATTTGATTGTTTGGCCTTTTCATAATATCCCACATTTCTGGTATATTCCTTTCATTTGTTTTAAATTGCTTATTTGGTCTGAATTCTCTACTTTATTTTCAAGTCCCGACACTATCTTCTGCTTGATTCATTCTACTTCTAAGACTTCCTTTCCTTTGAATTTTCTAGTTAGATTGCTGGGTTTTTTCCATTTTGGCTGCATTTTTTCCACTTTAGTTCAGACACATACTTTAATCTGTTTCTTTTTTAATTTAAAAATTTCTGCCTCCTCCCTGCCTCCCTTTTCCCTCCCCCTCTCCCCATTCCCCACGCCCCACTTCCCTCCCCCTCCCTCTCCAGTCCAAAGAGCAGTCAGGGTTCCCTGCCCTATGGGCAGTCCAAGGTCCTCCCCCCTCCATCCAGGTCTAGGAAGGTGAGCATCTAAACAGGCTAGGCTCCCACAAAGCCAGTACATGCAGTAGGATCAAAACCCAGTGCCATTGTCCTTGGCTTCTCATCAGCCCTCATTGTCCACCATGTTCAGAGAGTCCAGTTTTATCCCATGCTTTTTCAGTCATAGTCCAGCTGGCCTTGGTGAGCTCCCATTAGATCAGCCCCACTGTCTCCGTGGGTGGGTGCACCCCTCGTGGTCCTGACTTCCTTGCTCATATTCTCCCTCCTTCTGCTCCTCATTGGGACCTTGGGAGCTCAGTCTAGTGCTCCAATGTGGGTCTCTGTCTCTATCTCCATCCATCGGCAGATGAAGGTTCTATGGTGATATGGCAAAAAGATGAACATTGGATGTACTCACTCATAATTGGTTTCTATCCATAAATAAAGGACATTGAGCCTATAATTCGCAATCCTCGAGAAGCTAAATAAGAAGGTGAACCTTAAGAAAAACATATAGTTATCCTCCTGGATATTGGAAGTAGACAAGATTGCTGGGCAAAAATTAGGAACTGGGGGGTGGAGTGGGATGGGGGAAAGGGAAGATAGGGAGAGAAAAGTGAGAAGGGGAGGATGGGGAGAGCTTGGGGGAATGGGATGGTTGGAATAAAGGAAGGATAAATATGGGAGCAGGGAGGTATATATCTTAATTATGGGAGCCATTTTATGGTTGGCAAGAGCCTTGACTCTAGAGTGGTTCCCAGGGGTCCAGAGAGATGTCCCCAACTAGGTCCTTGGGCCGCTGAGGAGAGAGAGCCTGAAATGGCCCAATTCTATAGCCATACTAATGAATATCTTGCATATCACCATAGAACCTTCATCTGGCTGCATTTTATCTTGAGTTCTCTTCAGTGTTTTGATCTCGGTATTGAATTCCATTTCCAATTCTGGACTGTCCTCATCATTTTCATCAGTTTTATATTTGGATGTTCATGGCATCACTTAGATGTTCATTCTCAAGCTCTTTCTCCTTAATTCCACTGAACTGTTTCTTTGAGTCTTTAAACTCCTTGAACTCTTTGATAAAGCCTGTGAGTGTTCTTTTAAATTTTGTGTCCCGGAGCTCATCTAGATAAATATTACTGATAGACATTTCAAAAGAACTGGTGGGTTTTTGAGGGTGATACTGGCTAGATCATTTATATTGTTTGTGGTTTTTGTGATGAAATCTTGGAAATGAATTTATTATGTTAGTTCTGGGTCTGATATGGACAGAGAAGGGTGGGGCAGAAGAAAGGATGTGTGAGAAGGGTTGGCCTAGAGTTTGAAAATGGCTTAGAGGGAATGAAATCAGGTGGGCAGAAGTTCTTGGCTGGTGTGCACAATGTGTGTTCTGGTCCAAGTCCAGAGTGTGAGTATAGATCTGGTTGGGTGGAGAGGTTGTATATAGCTGAGAGGGGTTGCGGGTTGGTGGCAGGCAGAACGGGCCCTGGGAAAGGATGGAGGTTGGTTGTCCCCCAGCCATGGGAGACCAGACTGACCAGGACATTGAATGTGGGACCTGGGCTATACCTGATGGGTTGGAAAGGGTTCACTGAGTGAAAGGTTCAGCAGACTCCTTATACTAGACCCTGGAGAAGAATGAGCAGGTTCTACTGCGTGGAGAGGTTGGATGTGGTTTGGGCACATGCCCAAATTTTAAGTGACACTAATTGTAAGCAGATTGCCCTATTATTTTCAATAATTTCCTTGACTCTGAATAGTCCTAAAATTAATAAAATCAAATGGCAGCTCCCTTTTTTTTTGAAAGAGTAATTTTTGAGGTCAGTATGTACTTTTTAAATTCTGCCTTTAGCAGGGTTCCCTGATGCTGTCATTGTCCCCGATTTTCCTCCTGAACACCAACGGTCTCAGTCTTGGTTACATCTTTGTTAAAACTATCAACACAATCAAACACTTTTGGCCATGAACTGCACTTCTCCTCTGCAGTGACAATGAGATCAGCTTCTTCAGGGATAGTGTACATCTATGTAATAGTTTGATGCTTCTTCCAGAGAGAATCAGAATCAGGGCTTTGAAGCTGAGGGTGTAATTATGGTGAGTTTCTCTATGAATAACTACCTAGTTAAATGTACTGAGGGCAAGGGAAAGTGACAGCCAAAGGTTAGAACTCTTCTCTTTTTTGCCATGGGAGTCATGTAAAGACAGGAGTTATTAGTGACCCAGTATTTTTAGTGTGATATACCCAAGTATTGAACTCAGTGCTTAGTGAGTATGTCGTTTTTCAATACATTTGGGGACTTTCCAGACATTGTTTCATCAAGAAATTTTTCTGATCACTTATCATTCCTTCTTTTTCCTACTGATAATAGTCATGACAAAACAATTTTAAAATAATTTTCATATACATATTGTTTTTCTATAATAATAAGATGGATACACTTGTTTATTTTTATATAAAGAATTTAATCTTGACTGAATATGGTATAAGATGGAGAATATCTTCAACATTTTCCAGACTTGACAATATTTTGATTTTATAATTTTCATTATTGAGAACATAAATATGAAGAACAAAAATGTCAGAAGTATCTTCAAGGCCATTTCATCTTTCCCTCTCTGGTAATGCGATTATGTATATGCTAGTGTGTTTAATTGCATGATGCGACAGAAAGGAAGGAGCCAGGTCCTTTCACTTACTCTGCCATAGACCTTAGTCTCAATAACAGGAATTTGGTCACAAGATCAGAAATGTAGATGTCCTGTTACTACTGAGAGTAAACCCCTCTAAGTCAGTGGTAGGGGGAAGGAGAGATGAAGTTCATAAAAACTTTAAATATGCAAAAACACAGGAAGACTTAACTTTTTTGCTATATTGGCTCCAGAATTATTTTACATAAAAAAATAAAATGTCACACAAAAAGTTAGAGACTTCTTTGCATTTATAGAGGATACATTTAAAATATGTGTGAAATCATGTGGAGAATGTATTATAAGTTTCCGGTAGAATCAGTACAAATCGGTTTAATTAAAATATTAAATCATCAGCAACATAAACAGAACCGCTGCTCTTGCTAACTTGCCAAACCAAAATGTGTATTTCATTTATCTGTGTGAGTACATTTAGATTTATGTGTCAGGTCCTCAACCCTTGGCCATCCACACTTTCACTCTGTCTGCTAGGAGACCCCTATAGCACTCACCTTGGCCTTGAGGAACCTTGGCAAAGGATGCTCTTGCATGTTTGGTTTTCTATAGACAGATAATATTTGAAGGAAGTCTGGCAGTTGAAATGGACTCCCCGATTTTAACTGGATATGGAGCCTAAGGGTAGGAAAGGTCAATTGTGCAATGGTACTTGAATAAGCTAGCATGAGTATCTGTTGTTTCCATTCCATTACTAAAAACAATACCTTGGATAATGAAGTTGTGAAGGGAAAAGACTTATTTTTAGTGAATGGATCCTAAGGGTTCCATCCATGATCTGTTGACCCCATTGCTTCTTCTCCTGTGATAAGAGAGTATGTATTGGCGGGAGGATAATTAATTTTCTTTTAGTTGTTTAATATAAACTCAAATTCATCTTGTTATGTGCTCTGCTTGTGAGTGGAACAAACACTGGAAGGCTCTCCATGCTTGCCCCCATGGCTAGTAAGCTGGGCTTATGTTGGAAGTACTAAGTGAAAATCTCTGGAGATTCCTTGTTCCCCCATACAGTAAACCACTGGCAATACTATAATATAGCAGGGAATTTCAGACATATACAAGGACTATACAAGAGAACTGGGGAATGAAACTTGAATCTGATTTTAGATTCAGAATGTAGATGAGTCTAGAAGGTGGATCATCAAAACATTACTAAAGTGTACTCCAGGGGCATTTGTTCTCTTATGGCTGTTTATCTTCTGTTAATCAGGATTGATTCTTGGTGCTAGATAGAATTCTGTTGACCTCACAGATGATGTTCTAGATCACAAATGGAGAACAATAAAAATTGTCTCTTTATCCTTTTGTAAGAGGAATTTTACTCTTACCAACACATTTCAAACCATTATTGTTATAACTCTGTGCCACAAGACACACAGCTTTTGGGGACATTGATAATCTTATTCTTCCAGGACGGATATGGGAGCAGGGAAGGAGATATCTTAATTGAGGGAGCCATTTTGAGGTTGGCAAGAGGCTTGGCTCTAGAGTGGTTCCCAGGAGTCCAAAGGGATGACCCCAGCTAGAACCCTGGGCAGTGGAGAGGGTGCCTGAACTGGCCTTGTCCCATAGTCACACTGATGACTATCTAGAGAACCTTTGTCTGGTGACAGATGGAGATAGAGACAGAGATTCACATCAGAGCACTGGACTGAGCTCCCAAGTTCCAGCTGAAGAGCATAAGGAGGGAAAATATGATCAAGGAAGTCAGGACCACGAGGAGTTGGTCCACCCACTGAGACAGTGTGCCTAAGCTAATGGGAGCTCACCAAATCCAGATGGACTGGGACTGAATGAGCATGGGGTCAAACTGGACCCTCTGAATGTGGCTGACAATTGGGGCAGACTGAGAAGCCAATGATAATGGTACTGGGATTTGTCTCTACTGCATGTACTGGCTTTTTGGGATCCTATTCTACTTGGATGCATACCTTCCTAAACCTGGATGGAGCAGGGAGGGCCTTGGACTTCCCACAGGACAGGGTACCTTGCCCTCTCTCAGGACTGGAGGGGAGGAAGAGGGTATGTGGGGGAGCAGGAGGAAAGTGGGAGGAGGGGAGGAAGTGGAAATTTTGATTTGTATTATTTATAAAGTAATAAAAAATTCAAAAAATAAAAGATAATTCATGTTTAAAATAATCTTATTCTTCCAATAAGATTCCACAAAAGCTAACTGCATCAGCATCATCATTTTTACAGTACTTGATGACTAGTAGTAGTCACTAGTCTAGTGCTTTAAAACATTTTTATAATAAGACTAAGAGGCAATTCCCACTAACCTAATCAAGCTGCCCCTTTAGAATAATTTCTGGATCTACATTGTTTTGTTGAGATTTCCTTTCCAATATGAAGACTAAGTAGTTAACCACATACCCCTCCTACTAAGCAAAAATTAAACAAAAAGTCAATTATCTATCTATCTATCTATCTATCTATCTATCATCTTTATAGCCACCCACCTATTAATCAATCAATAATCCACCTGTACATATGACTATCTGTCTATCATGTATCATCTCTCTATGAATCTATCTTTCACATATCTGTTGCTGATTATCTACATTGCTCTTACTCTACCACTCTAACACTTTTTTTATGTTCTAACATATTGTCAACTTTGAATCTTTAAAGTCAGAGCTAGAAATATACTGCATAGCATCCAGGCTTCATTCCAAACATCTTTGCCACTTCACGTTTATGAGTTATCAGACTCAGGGGTGCTGAAAATATCCTTGTATGAGTTGCACACTGAGCAGAGCCAGCTGCTGGTTCTAATACACACATTTCAGGGAAGGTCATCAGGATTTTAATGTGAAACTATGTTATTTTCATTATCTGTTCTCCATTTGAAAAGATGCTCTTGGTATGTTCATTTGGGGTAAGACCTCACATTTGATACATCAACCGATACCATGGATATTTCAGTGTATATTCACCTATAAAGCAGGCTGTATTTATTTATTCAATATTCAACTGCTCTAAAGAAACTCCACATAAAGAGCTCTCCTTGGGTTAAAGTGCAACAGTGCTGAATTTTAGATGCCTCCTCATCGAATCTGTGCACTTGAGACTTTTCCTACTTCTCTTTAGTGTGAAATAAATGTAGTTGAGATAGTTTGGTGCACACTATCTCTTGCCTTTGTCTTGTGAGTTCGTGACATATCTTGCTTTTTGAAGTCTTTGGTGATACTGTCTTGTTTCTAAAATTTTATGGCATGTGTTTCTCTTTGTCATATTAAAGAAACCCAAGTGTTTTCTTCTGAAAGTTTTAAGGTTTCCTTTCTTTGTACTTAAGTTTTTATATGGAATTAAGTTTTGTGCATTCTATCTACTTACATTTGCTGGTGTATTGCGACTTTCCCAAGGATCAATGTAAACAGTCAATTTTTGTCTTTTAAAATTGATTTTGCTGTTTGGCAATTTCATCCATGTATATAGTATTCCCATTCTCTTCCCCGTGCCCACATCTTGTCATTGTGATCAATTACACCTCATTCCTTCCAGTCCTTTTCCCAGAATCAGGAGTTTGGTTTTGTTTTGTGACACATTTAGTTTAACCAGGGCCATTTGTGATTGTCTACTGGAACCTGATAGGGTCATTTGTGAGTACATACTGAAGGCAATGATTTCCCCTCACTCTTGCAGTGAGGATAAGGCCTCCTAAGCTCTTCTTGAATCCCTGCTTGACCATTGATAGGCCTGTTCTTATGCAGATTAAGTGCTGCATGGTGCAGGGGCTCAGACTACAATGGCCTTTCTTGTCCTGGAAGATGACTTCTTTCCCTTCTCCCTATGTTGGATCTTATATTCTTTTTGCCCCCTCTTCTGCAATGTTCCTTGAGGCTTAGAAAGTTTCATATATCTGTTTTTGTTTAGGGCTGATCCCTTCCCCATCACTTTTTCTCTGTGCTTTGTTCATCACTGTTCACTAGAAAGAGAGGCTTCTCTGATTAAGGTCGAGGCCAGCCTTTGTCTGTGGGTATAAACATACATATGTGGAAGGCATCTTAATTGATGTTGGGCCAATTCAGCTAAACAGCTGTGTGAAGTCCCCATTTTGAGCCTCCTATCTCCCAGCATGAGTTTTGGAGCAGATGATAGTACCAGGCATAGTTTCCCTCGTGTGGGAGGACAAAACCAATCAGCAGTTGGTTACCTCCATAACAGCAATGTTTCTTTTGTACAACAAGCTTATTCCTTAGAGTAGATTTTAGAACAGTTTTATGTAAGTAGCAAAATTTAAAAGAAGGCACAATGATTTTCCATTGGCTCATTTTCCCAATACATGTACAACCTGCACCTTTCTCAACATTCCTCCTCAGTGAGGTACATTTGTTATGAGTGAGACCTCATCACAAACCATGAGTTCACAGTCTCCACAGGAGGGTTTTGTGTAGTCTATGGATATGAACGAGTGGGCAGACCCTGTTTCTCTGTGTGCTCACCTGCATTACTGATGGTAGTATTCAGGACTCAGGTGATTTTCAAGGCTGTGTGGTAGCATCTCATAATAGTTTGTGTGTGGGTGGAGCTGCTTGTTCATTCCTAGCTGCCCAGACCTGAAATAATCACACAGAAACTATATTAATTAAAACACTGCTTCGCCTATTAGCTTGGGCTTATTATTATCTAAATCTTACATCTTAAATTAACTCAATCCATTATTTTGTATTTTACCATGAGGCTCATGGCTTACCAGTAAGGTTCTGGGGCACCTGTGTCCTTAGACAGCTATATGGTGTCTCTTTGACTCCACCTACTTTCTATATCTCTGTTCAGATTTCCCACCTGGTTTTATTCTGCCCTTCCATAGGCCCAAAGTAGCTTCTTTATTAACCAATAATAAATAAAACATTTCCACAGTATACAGAGGGGAATCCCACATCATTTGTGTTCTTCAGATTGTATATAATATTAAGCATCTTCATGTATATTTTTGTCAAATGTTCCTTGTTAGGCATCTTTTCACAGGTTTTGCTTATTTTAATTTATTATTTTCATTATTGTTTAGTCTTAGGAAGGTTTTGGGAAGACAGAATATTTTGAATAGTGGCAAGTACAAATATTTTCTCCTTGAATAAGGCTTGCCTTCTAATTCTCCTGATAGTTTCTTTCCAAGAGCAGGAATGGCCTGTTTTAACAATTGGAGTTATAGTCTAAGGCTGTGGTGAAATAGAACAAATTTTCTGTAAATTTACAAGGTGGACTTTTGCTTACCTCGTGCAGTGACATGTATTTAGTGTACTGTGACTCATTGGTGCTTAGGGTTGAGAACAGAAAGGCCGGGTCTGCAGGAGAGGACATCAGTGAGTTCAAGCCCTGTGCTCACCATACGGCCTTGCAAGTTGTTACCCTCTTTGGAGTCACAGTTTCTTTATTTCTGACAGAAGTTCACTTTTATTCACTTTTTGGGATGTTATAAGGATTGCATGACATAGAGTGTGCAGTGGTCTCCAGCACTGTGCCTGGCTTTAGCATGTGTTCCTCACATCAATAGATGTCATCTTTCCTTTGTCCTTAGCTCTCCCTCATCTGCTGAAGGATTGGAAGCCAAGAAACAGATAGAGATTTTAAAAGTTTTATTTGTAATTTAGTATCAATTTAAATGCACACAGAGAATCTCAGTAGCCCTGTGTGTTATGCTTCTATGTCTTTATGAAAGAAAAATTCTATCAGATACCAAGTCTATTAGATAGGGCACAAACCAAAAGGCCCATTTGAAAACAACCAGTGAGGATGCAGACCTTAGTTTTAATAAAACAAGATTCCATATGACTAGAAGGTGAAAACCAAACTAACAGTTCCAAAGGTCATGATAAATGAATTAGGAAAGCAATCAAAACGGCTTAGCAAAGCAACGCTGTCATTCTTCATCTTAATGAATTTCCTAAAGAGTAAATAAAAGGAGAAAGATGAAAGTAATTATTGACTGTGTACCTAGGTATCGGAGCTTCTGGTGTCTCTAAGGAGCCCAGTTCATAAAGCTGAACTGTAGGTGAATTACATATATATCACACAGCTCCTAAGAGCTGGCATGCTATGTATCATATTTACATTGGTGGTGTATAAATACTGAATTTAATGAACACACTACGCAGACCATGCTAGCCCCTGTGACACTCCACTGAATTTATATATTCTATTTCCTAGGAGGTAGAAGTGTTACAGAGAACATAGGGCTCCAAGTATCAGAGGCTTGAGTAGGAGTCCATTTCTGTCATTACTTGAAGAGAGAGTGTTAATTTTCTTGCTTACCCCTGGACTGAAAAAGAGGAGACACATGAAGGGAAATATTTTTTACAAGGCACACAAAAGAAAAGGAAGAATGATTTGCAATGTCACAGTGGTTAGAAACATAATGAATGGTATTTCCATGATTATTGTATTAGAGGGCACGTTTGCTGGTATAGATTTTATTAGAGACAGTGCAGTAGAACAGAGCTTCTTTTATTTTATTTTTGCAGTGCTGACAATGGAGCCTAGGACCTCACATACCCTAGGCAAGTGATCTCTCACTGAATTACATCTCCAGCCCCAGCAGAGAATTCTCAGAGCTGGGAATTTCTGTTCATTTGAATGATGAGGAAAAGATTAGGTGGATTATCTTTGTCATTTCAATTGACATAGCATTTAAAGCATCTTGCTCACTAAGTTGAACCTCTGATTATATGATCATTATGATGCTTTAATCATGGTGGCTGGAGATCAGAGCAGCCAGAGAGCCTGAAAAACTGAGGGGTGTATGGTATAGTAGAATTCTGGATGCAGTATACCATGTAACAGTGGAAAGTTCCAGAACTGGAAGAAAAGGCCTGTAAGGAACAGTTTGCCAGGGTTTTGGCCAAACATGGTTCAAGGATTTTTCTAGCTTTATAGTGAGTATGTGTCCAGATACTGGGCACAGATATTACGCATGTTAAAGATAACTGTATTAAACAATTTTTGCCTTTTTTGAGACAGGATTTCATATAGTGCAGTCTTGAATCTTCGGACTCCATTCTCCTGCACCTTACTTTCTGAGTGTTGGGATTACTCTGTTGTGAATTGCCATGCCTAATTTTACGCAGTGTAGAGGACCAAATCCAGGGCTTTGTGAATGCACTTTACTGAGCTATATCCCCAGCCCAGTTGAAGATGCTGAAGGGTTGTCACTCCAAGGTTGTCGGGAGCCCAAACTATGAAAACTTGACTAATTTTTCAATTACTTCCTAAAGAAAGCAGGATGTTAAATATCCTTACACACTTGGTTAGTACTGACATGAACACTGAATGTAGTGTGTATGTGAGGTCGTGTGTGTGTGTGTGAGTATATGTGTGTGTATGAGTGTGGTGTGTGTGTGTGTGTGTGTGTGTGGTGTGCCTGAGTACGTGCATGTAGACTTCAAAAGGAGGTATCAACTGTCTGCCTCTTTTCTACTTTATTTGTTTGAGTCAGGGTCTGCCAGTGAACCAAAGCTTGATGTTTCAGCTAGACTGGCCAGAAAACTTCAGGGATCTTCCTATCTTCCAGTTTCTGCCCTCCAGTGTATCTGTGCCTGACTGTTTTACATGGGTGATAGTGGTTTAAACTCAGGTTCTCATGCCTGCATGGTTGCACACTGAGTGCTCTTATCTCCAAGTCCTCAAACAGCTGTTTATTCCAGATCAAGTTGATTTGTTCTTTTTTTTTTTCCTTTTTTTTTTTTAACAGTTTGATGCTGAGCTGGGTGAAGGAGGCTGAGATGGACATACTTTCTGTGTAAGAAATGACAGATGTATGGCTCCAGGCCTTTAAGTTTTCAGATACAACTGATATTTACAGAGTCTTTTGCTGTCTGCCCTTTAGACAATATTCAGACAGAAAAATATCCCTGAAGAATAGCCAATCCCATAGTTAAGACATTTTGGTTACAGAATTAAATCAAACTTCAACCAAATAGCAACATTATGTCTAAATCAATCCTAAAATGACCTTCCCCTACAAAAAAGAATCATTCTGAAAAAGGTCAATTTAGTTGTATGGTGTGATGAAGATCTGTAATATTTGTCTTCTAAAGTTGAAAAGAATAATTTTGCAGGGAGAA
Organism: Microtus ochrogaster; assembly: GCF_000317375.1. Lineage (NCBI taxonomy): Eukaryota > Metazoa > Chordata > Mammalia > Rodentia > Cricetidae > Microtus > Microtus ochrogaster. Next base: position 1,774,293 of record NW_004949165.1, on the reverse strand, counting down.
ATCTTTCTGTCCCCTCCCCAAGCATCAGAACCATTAAACCATGGTGACATGTGGACCAAGATTCCCCAAGAGTGCCCCATGTTTCAAAATAATCTCCAGATTGTATTTGCTTTGGCCAATACGAAACTATGTCTAGTTTATTAATCACTGAAAACCATGTTTGGTGCCCAGTCTCTAGGAAGTATAATTTAAGGTGAAATCATCACATTTATGCTTTTCTATTTTCTTCTATATCCTTCCCTAGTGGTGGGGACTTTGATGATAGATGGAAGGAAAGAGAGAATGCCACAGTTCACATGGCACAGTAGTAAATTTGTTCTTGCTAATATAATTAAATCCAGCTTAGTATGGATGTGCTCACCTGTGAGCCCATCACACAGTAGGCAGAGAGAGGCATGAAGACCACAAGTTCAAGTCATTGCTGGGCTATATAGTGAGACTATCTTAAAACACAAAACTATTAATTCTAGATATTTAAAATAATCAGAATTGGGTGATGTAAAGCATATAGACATAGAATTTTGCATCGTTATATCTCAAATCAGTATCATTAACTCACATTTTGCAAATCAAAGTTGCTGAAAATTAAAGGAAAGCATGAAGTTTTGGCCATTAGCAATGAACTACATAGATTTTCATGTATCTGGACAGGCTATTCCATTCTCTTGGTGAGGGCAAGGATGGGTTTAGTGGAAAGCTGAAAATATCTGACTCCAGATGGCTCTGTCTATTAACTGTATAAACTAATATGAGTTATGTAACTTTTGGAAGTATCAGTTTTCTTATGTGGAAAATAGAATCGAGCAGCTCGAAACGAGAGGGGATTTGGAAGTAGTTGACTTAGTGCCAGAACATGGTATGCATGCCCTCTGCATTCTTTCTTTTTCTGTCTTGTAATGTGCTGAAGTATAGGCAGGGATACTGGAGAATGGGAATGGGCCTATTGGGTAGTGCTGTATCAGGTGACTCTGAGAGACGTTTATAATCTTAGTGTTGTTTCTGACAATGGGTCACATTTGCCTTGTTGCCACCACACTGTTTTGTGTTCAGCTCCCATTTGATTGTGTCTTTTTCCATGTTTGGGACTCTATCACGTTCTTTGTGGGCAAATCGTAGGGATACGAACACGGGTGAGAAGCAGTGTGTTCACCTACTTCCTGTCTTCTGACTGCCTCCCTCAGTGTACCCTCACTTCCAGTCTCAATATCCCTGTCCATATTGATTCTGCTCGCCAGTCCTCTCTATAGTCTCTCAAGCATAATTCACTTCGAGAGATGTTGGGAGGTAAATGAACCAGTATATGAAGTCACTGAGAACAGTTTCTAAGCATTAAGTGTTTATGAGTTTTACTTATTGTTTCATCTGCCCACTCCCCCTGGGTTAGAATTTATCTCACTGGGTCTGTTACCATTTGTTTGTTTACATTCTTTCTGAAAAAGATGTTCTATGACTGTCTGTGAAGAAGATCAAAAGTGGAAGAGCAGGGATATGAAACTTGGTATTTAGATTATAAATTCAGCATTGAAAATAACCTTTGCTAGATAAGAAACTGCATACAACCAGCACACACCACACACCAAATTGTTGATAAATAAAATAGTATTTAGTTTATAATTGCTTATATTTTTTCAGCCATGCTTTATATATTTTAAGTATTGACACAAGCTCGTAAACATACATATAAGATACAGGAAACTGAGAGAGAGAGAGAGAGAGAGAGAGAGAGAGAGAGAGAGAGAGAGAGCATTTGTGCGCAATCACATTTTCTTCCTTGTTCTCCAAACAACTCAGTTTACTTCTAATAAGAACATCAGAGAAAAATTCTCACCAAGGAAGAGTGACCTTTAAAAGGAAATACCTGACAGCCAGATAAACTGCACACCATTTACAGAGGGATTCAGTGGAATTTACCCCATCTATTTCCCTGGCCTCCAGAGGAAATTATTCATTCTGGAAGGGCACAGCTGATTGAAGGAAGATGCTTAGATCAAAAGAGCAATGCTTTGAACTGTGTTTATGGGGAAGTGTCTAGACCTCTGCATCATAATCTATAATGGGAGACAGTTGGGTTAGACCACTTTAAAGGAAACTTTCAGGTAAGCAGGGTGGTCCTCCCTATGTGCAGCTGTGTGACATCTGTGCATTTAGCCGAAATCATGACTGACTCCTAGACTGCAGTTACCTGGGTAGATGTGTCCAGGAGCTTGGACTCACTGCTTCTTGGATCATCAGTACATACAATACCTGGCTTGACTTCTCTACTTAGCCTATTTTATCTCCATGAAGACTGCATAGACATTTCGTCTGGCAGAGATCCAATGAGAGGCAGGTAAGGTCATGTGTTAGAGGCACTTAGAGATCTGCCAAGATTTGTAAAAATGTAAAGAGAAGAAACTAAGAGTAGATGGAGGACATTTCAATGTTGACAATTTTGGAACTGGAAATAAGTGTAGTGTTTGCCAAGCCACTTACCCGTCTGCATTGGAGGGGTCAGGCTGAGGGCTAAACGGGCTGCACAGAAAGGTAGCCTGTGGCCAGTAGCAGCAGGTAATGGGAGTAGAAGGTCGGGACTCTGAATTCATGAGCTTTTGGTCAGCTAGTATTAAAAATTAGAAACAAAGATAAAGAAACATGAAAAAAAGGGAGATAACCTACCTGTGCCAGTCACCTGAGCAGAGATGGATTTCAGCTAAATAATGGTCATTTGGTATCAGGAGCCCACTGTGCAAACGAGGCCGTCTTTAAAAAGCAACCAGAAATATAATTTCAAATGTGGCAGTCTTTTTTATCCTGTCTTTAAATTATTATTTTATCATTTATTTATGTATGTGTGCATGCATGTGCATGTGCACATATGTCCATAGTGGCCAGAAGAAGGCATCTGATCCCTGCAGTTGAAGTTAAAGGCAGTTGTGAGCCATCATACATTGGTGCTGGGAACTGAACACCGGCCCTCTGAAAGAGCAACAATGGCCTTTGACCTCTAAGCAATCTCTCCATCCTCTGTTTGCTCCTTCAGATCATGGGAGGCTCTGTACAGAGACTACTCTAAGTTAGCTTACATTTCTTATAGAACATGGTTTTGTAGTAATAAGCCAGGTCATTATTTTGTCTCATTTTTAGTGACTCTTATCCACTGCTCATATACCAGTGTACCAATGTGTGTTTTCAGCACAATCTTTGAATTGATAAATTTAAACATATTTACTTCTTGTAGAAGCAACTTCTAAGTAAAGTGCTTGAAACTGTCTTGGTTTATAGGACCACGAGGAAACTTCATAAGCTCAGCAAAATGCATACAGCCTACTGGTGTTGTAGGCAGATATGTTTTTAGGGTGACCTGAATTTTCCCATGTGAATGTGGGCAATTGACATTTGTGTTTATTATAGCAAGGAATCTTTGCAGCAGGGAGGCTAAGAGTCGGACCTGGTCATGTGACAGCTAGTTAGCAGGGGGATCTGGCAGTGTGACAGTTAGCAGGTGAATCTTCCCAGACCAGAAGGTAGGAGAGACTGTGAAAAGGATAGATACATTTTATAGTTTATGCTCATGCCTATTTAAAATGCTTACAAGATGCTAAACAAGTCAGGTGGTGGTGTCACATGCCTTTGATTCCAGCACTTAGGAGGCAGAGACAGGCAGATCTGTAGGGTAAAAGGGCCAGCCAAAAAAAACCCACCCTGGCTCTGAAACTAGAGCCAGCCAAAGAAACTCACCATGGCTCTACCAGAGCCAGCCAAAGAAACTCACCATAGCTCTGAAACTAGAACCAGTCAAAGAAACCTACCCTGGTTCTAAACCAGAGCCAGTGAAAGAAACCCACCCTGGTTCTGGACCTGAGCCAGTGAAAGAAATGCTTTATGCCTGAACAGAGATAAAAAAAAAAAAACAATAAAACAAAAACACACCCTGACTCTGATTCTAGGGACAAAGTGTGTTTCTTTGTTACTGGTTTCAGAGTCAGGGTGGGTTTCTTTGACTGGCCCTTTTACCCTACAAGATCTATGTGTGTTTGATGCCAGCCTGTTCTACAGAGTGAGTTCCAGGAAAGGCTTGAAAGCTACAGAGAAATCCTGTCTTGCAAAACAAAACAAAACAAAGAAATGAAAAAAAATGCTAAACTAAATACCCAAAGGGAAAAGGAGAAAAACCCCAAAATCCCATTGCTGCTGATTTAGTGTGCTGCACCTGCAGACTGTTTCACCATATTTAGGCAACATATAAACAAAAATGTAATCTTACTCTTTTGGAACGAGTTTTTTCACCTGTCTTAATTCTGTAAATATATGTTCACATAACCAAAGACAACATATTATATTAACCACATACTGAAAAGTGATTTCTTGGAATCATTGGTATCAAACACTATGTAAAACAGAACAAAAGAAAACAACAACAAAAAGCTTGTAGAGGCCCAAAAATGTGAGCCCGTTTCCATCTTGCCTGAAAGTCAGAGTTTTAGCTTGTTCAAAGTTGTTGAGAACAAGTGTGATTACATTGACCTAGGGTGTGGTTACTTGGTGTTTTTGACACTAAGATGGCCCACACAGGATCCACTCCACACTGACCAGGGTGCAGGACATTCAAGCGTATTTCAGTTCCTTCTTTTGAGATAGGGGGTTTGACCTTGGGAATGGCTGCCTTCAGGATACTTGGTCTAGGGTGGGTTCACTGCTTAAACAACAGAATGCTTTTCTCATGGATTAATGACTTAAAGGCTCAAAGTATTGAAGCAAGCAAGTGGTCTAATTGTCCTTTGTATCATGTTAAAGCATTTTTTTTGTCTTCTTCCCCCTGATGTATTGGGGTATAAAAGTGTAGGGAAAATAACCGTGGGCAGATTCAGTATTCACTGGAATTCCCTCCTGTACTATCTATCCTATGTCTCTGTTTTATTATTTTCACTCACATCTTTGTATTCTTTACTAGTTTTTCTAATTCTCATGCCTCTACCTTGGTAAATGATATCTTTATTGAATCTGGTCTCCCATAAACCCTCAATGCAAAAAAAAAAATCTTAAACTCTTTCTCTCAGGTTCTTCAGGTACAAAAGGGATTGTATGGTGATAGTTTTATTATAATGTGATAGTATAATTTTTCTGGATAGCAGGCTGGATAATTTTTTGGAACTTATGATTCTAAATTTATAGCATTGCCTCTCAGAGATACTTAACATTTATAATCTAGAAACAAGAAACCTCTCACCAAGAAGCTTTCCCTTCACCAAGAAGTGTTTCATACAATGAGGATAAAGGATTTTAATTCACCAGGAAACCGTGTCATATAAAGCAGTTTAAAAAGGTTAGTTTGGTCATGGTATATAGGGTATGGTAATTAGGTTTGCTAACCCAGAAATTTCATTAAAATATTTCTCTAGGTTCTAGAAATATAGCTCAATGGTGGGCTACCTATTTAGTTCAAGCCTTAGCACTAAAACCCCTCCTCATTGCTTAAAGGAACTATGAATGAGTTGAACATAAAACTTTCCTGTACTCATTTTGTTTTAAATTAAAATAGCCAAATATCAGGGATGGAGAGGTATCTCAGTTGGCAAGATGCTTGCCAAGAAAGCATGAGGACCTTAGTTTGATTTCCAACACTGGTGTAAAAAGACACTTGTATTGTCTCAGCACTGACAGAGAGATGCCTAGACAGCTAGTCTCACTAAACTGATGGTTCTAGCAAGGGATTCTGTATCAGAAGAAAACCAAAATGTGAATCATTCAGATGGTTCAATGGGTAAAGGCATTTGAAGCCATGACTAAGTTCTGTCCTCAGGATCCCTAAGGTGGAAAGGGAGGACAGACTATCACAGATTGTCCCAAGCCTCTGCTCTTGTGCCTGCCTTATTCATGCCCACAGACACATACACAAAATAAATAAGAATGTAGCATAATAAGAAAAACTGAAATGGATGGGTTCTGATGTATCATATATGAGATTTCTCTCTAACTTCCACATGTATACCTTCACACACATGCATGTACATATGTACAAAGACACAAAGTAAATATCCAAAAGAAAGAAGAGAAACAATACAGCTCTAATACATAATACAGAACTAATTAGGTTTTATTTGAACTGTGAAAATTTTACTAGAATTCTTGTATGACAGTTATTAATGACATAAGATTTAAAGTCTTTTTTTTTACCTTAATGGGTTCATTCATGAATGTTTTGTTTTTGTTTCTTCGCTAGGAATATCTATTCAAAGCAAAGCATATGCTGACTGAAATTGCTTCAGTTGTTGTGTGTACAAGGATAGGTAATGTGGTTTCAGGAGTGACCTCACTGTTTCTGTAGATTTTAAAAACTCTTCTTAGATTATTGTAACTGTTGTAAATTGTAGTATTTTAATTGGGGTCATAGAATCAGCTTATTTAGTATATCCTTCCCCTTTAAACATTATGACCAAATTGAGAAATAAAGAAAAATTCATCAAAATTAGAAACTAAATTGGAGGGGAGAAACATATGGGCTAGGGAATATTATTCCAAAAGAAAAATAGGCAGAGGTAAGCCATGCGTGGCCATTTATCCTTTCTACACCAATTAATCAGTTAAGTCATGCCACATCTTAGGGATAAAGTCAGTGAAGAGACTCAGAAGGTACATGAGAATGTATCTTGGGAAAGTCTTTTTTCTGACAGAGGGTGCTCAGTTGGGTTTAGTGTGGATGAATTAATGCACATATGCATGAATGAGTGAGTACAAGATAATCTCTTTCTGGATGCAAATGTGTCTAGGAAATAGTCATCTAACTACCCTTAGTCACTGGTGGTCCCTGAGGATGCTTTCTGTGGTTTTTGAACTAACTCTCACCTGCTAATAACTGCCCTGAGGCCTAGAATGTGGCTCTGAATCTCAGTGTCTTGTCATGTGGATCAGCTGCCAGGTTCTCAGGTGCTACAGATTTTCTTTAAGTTCTATTTTTAATTCTATAAAACTCATTATTTTCTTCTGAGAAACTGATATTGTTTATCTGCTTTTAGCCTGTGAATATAGACTTTTTGTGGGGGTGATATTTGTGGTATGTGATGCTGAACTTGAATATTACACTCTGTTTTTCTTCTCATTCCCTCTGTAGATGATGGGCAATAAGCTTCTCTTGTTGTTTTTGTTTATTTAACTTAGCTCACCTAACTTTGGTTCTCACCACAAATATTTTGGGTTAGAAACAGCTATGACAGTTATTTTAAAATTAGGTTGCAAGTTTCTAGGAAGATTAAGTGTCACATTTTACATATTTTTAAACACAAGAAATTATTTATACTTACAATTATATATAAAATGTCTGAATAAGCAATTGACCTGCTCTTCACTGGGGAAGACTATTTCTGCCTCTCTTATTATTCCTTTGTTGCCTGTAGTTCTTTGTGTAGGGTTGAGATCTTGTGTGCTTTCCCTGTCTACATTATCAGGTCTGTTGGTGTTGTCCTTGTTTCATTCACGTCTATGCAGTCATGCTGGGGAGACTTTATGGTTGCAGCTCCTGATACTGCTAGGAGATACACTCTCACAGCAAGCTCTTAAAATCTTCCCACCTTTTCTTTCTTAGTGTTCCCTGAACCTTTATTGCAGGAGTTGTATTGTAGCTGTATCAGTTGGAGCTGGGCTCCCTAACTCTTCATTTTGGTCCGATAGTTTTCTGTAATGGTCTCCTTCTGTTAGAGAAAGAAGTTTCCTTATTGTGGGGGTAAGAAATGTATTTATCTGCAGGTTCAAGGATTAAATAATCATCACTTTGCACAAATGTATAAGTAATATTATATAGACTGAGCAGGTTATATAATGAATTTGGGAATATATATGTAAATACATATATGTATGTATGTCTGTATACATGCTACATACACATACATACGTAACAACAATTAAAGAAAAATGAGTCTGTGAAAAAAATGAACAAGAATTAAAAAATCACATAAAATCTGTGACATTTCACTGTCACCTGATAACAATAAATTTCTGAAAAGTCTCCAACTGACACAGGGCTGAAACATTTTGAGTGAATGGCATTTTGAACCCATTAAGCAAAGCTCAATCTAAGAGATCTATAGTTACTTGTCAATCATCATGTTGAGAGGCACTCATTAGTTTGTAGAGGTTGCTGTTGTCATGCCATGTAGGTGTTAATGCCAATGGAGTGGCAAGAAGACATAAGATAGGAGATGGTACTGAGGGCTTAGTAAAGACATTTTTCATTGTTGGAGAATCTTTAGTCTTTATTTATGATTAAATATCACTTAATGTAATCCTCATAATAAAGCAGACAGAATTTACCTTTTAATTTAATCATGATAATCGTAGATTAGAGAGGATTGTTAATTTTCTCTAGGTCGTTCTCATATGGTTCTTAGAGTAGAGATTTCTATCTTTATTTGTTTGGCTGTTTGGAAGTGAATTTTTTTTTTCATTGTCAATTGTTTAAGTGTAAAGACAAACTGGTGGTTTGTTCTGGCCCATTTGTACTTCCCACTGCTCTAGATACCACTTAATTCAGAAACAAACCTCTAGCCTCTTTCCTTTTCCTCTCTAGATGTAAGTACCATGACTGCACCTTTTGGGATGCCTTTCCATGCTGGACATCATTATGGTTCATAGACTTTTCAAGTTGGTAGGATTTTTCATTGCTCTTCTACCTTGGCAGCTTTAGATACTCAGGGAGGAGGTTTCCAGATAAGTTCCAGGTCAATTCCTCCAAGTCCTGTGTCCGAAGTGTGTGATGTCTTCAGCAGTAGGGTCTTAGGTTCAAGTTGCAGGAGGCAACCAAGTGCCATGACAATAACCTATGTTGTTTGGGGAGTCTTTTCTCATGGGATCTAGCTACTCCCAGGAGGCGGACATCTGGGCTGCCCCTTCAGCATCTGGTAAACCTGCCAAACTTGGGGTCAATTTCAAGAATCCTTAAGTAGCCAGAACCTAAACATCATTCAAATATTAATGAGATCAGTTTCAAGAGTAGCAATTAATCGTTAACTTATCTATTTTGTTAATCAGAGGTAAGTAGAGGAAGAAGGATTTTTTTTTTTTTTTTTTTTTTTTTTTTTTTTTTTTTTTTTTTT
>NW_004949165.1:1754803-1765128 GCF_000317375.1 Microtus ochrogaster | reverse complement strand
TAGACCAGGCTGGTCTCGAAGTCACAGAGATCCGCCTGCCTCTGCCTCCCGAGTGCTGGGATTAAAGGCATGCGCCACCATCGCCCGGCTGGAAGGATTTGTTTTTTAATATAAATTGTATCCCTTTCCTTGTTTACATGCTAAAATAAAGTTAAACACACAATTAACCTTAGACAAACAAAAGACAGTAAATAGTGCATATGAAGTTGAAAAGAGAACAAAAATAAACAGCTTAGTATAGTAATTAATGTTCATGAAAACAACCCTTGGTCCATTGAGAAACACTAGATTATGCCCGACAGACTTTCTTTACTTAATCTAGGAAAGAATGTGCATATATAAAAGATTTCTCTTTTGATAGAAAAAGTATCATTGTACTTCTATTTGAGGACTCTCGAAGGAATTCCACCAACAATACTTGAATGTAGAAAGGCAGTAGAAATAGTAGACAATTACATCTTAAGAATACAACATTGAACATATTCACACACAGTCCATTCTCTTATACAACTCTAAAATCAGATTTAAATGTCTTGTACACCTGATGTATACCTTTTTATGCAAAAGATGTAAGCAATTCATTTGTTCCTAAATTAAGTTGAATCATAGGAACCAAGTTTATCAGACCTTAGTTACAATCAACTAAATTTACAGTATTGTACAGTGTTATTTCATGTCTGAGCACAAGCATTTTATTTGACATCACAGATGGGAAAAGGAAGCATATTTAATCAGGTGTCTTCAGAAGACATGAGGATGTTAGATTCTCAATGTGAGATGCTTTGCTGATGGATTTTAAGCAGCCTCAGACCTGGCTCTGTGAGTACTAGAGACAAACAGATTGGGAGAGACTGGCCTTATACTCATCAAATTAACAACAGACAAAATATATGAAGCAAACCATCAATTTACTAATTTACAGGTGGGTAAGGGAAGTTGAAGAGGGATATTCATACTTTATCCAGGGTACATTTTTTTTCCTGTAGCATCAGGATACCTGTGAGACCAGATTAATTATTTAAAGGTCATTGAGTGAGCTTGGAATTAAAGCCAAGGAAGTACTGAGGGTTTTGATCAACACAGGGTAGGGCCTCTTCAATCTTTTTGAGTGAAGATATAATAGAATAAGGTGCTTTCACTAACTACTCTGCCAGACCCCTTCTAAATGCCTTAGTCCTGTGAATTCATTAAATCCGGTGTACTTATGAGGTAGCATCCTCTGAGAAAGCCTTTCTATTAAGTAGATAAGAATATCAAAGAATTGGATGTAAGAAACTCTCTTCAGGTTACAAAGATGGGAAGTTGTAGAAACTGGATTTGAAATATGTGGTTGGCGCCTAAAACTTCCTCTCTCAAGAGCCGGAATACTCAGTGCTTTCTCTCGGGTAGAGTGATATGAGCACTGCCAGGTTCCATTTCTTCCACTTTTGAATTTCACATTTCAAATTCTCCTTCCATGAGTTGTTTCTGTGTGTTACTTAGCAGGCACATTCAGATTCACTTACTTAGACATTGTATGCAGTGTGTGTGGATTGTATATTAGATGTTCGTAAATTCTCTCATTATGTAAATGTTTGGGTCATTCTCAGAGATTTTATACTGTCCTACAAATTATTTCTGTCTTATACTACATGACTTTTACTAGTTTCAATGTAACCCCATTTTTGTTATTTTTTTATAGTGTGTGTATGTGTACTTTATGTGCCTATATGCACATTTATTGGTGTTCATGTGGAGGCCAGAGGTTCATGTTGCATGTTTTCCTCCATCAATCTCCTCCTTATATACTAAAACAGTCTCTTGCTACCATTTAGAGTTCACCAACCTGTGGAGGCCCAAAAATATGAGCCTATTTTCACCTTGTCTGAAGGTCAGAGAGTTTTAGCTTGTTCAAAGTTGTTAACAACAAGTGTGGCTACACACCCTGATCTAAGATGTATTTGCTTAGTGTTCTGGACATTAAGATGGCCCATACAGATAGATTTGCTCCACCCTGACCAAAGGTCAGGAAATTCAAGCATACTTCTACTTTGTCTTTGTGTCAGGAAGTTTGGCTTAGGGAGTGGCTGCCTTCAGAATACTTGGTCTAGGATGTGTTCATTGCCTAAACAACAGAATGCTAATGACTTGATGTCTCAAAGTATTGAAGCAAATAATTATTCTAGCTATCCTTTGTATCGTATTAAAGCAGTCTTTGGTCTTTTCCCCCCTGTTGTATTGAGGTATAAAAATATATGGAAAATTAAATGCAGGCAGATTTCAGTATTTACTGGAACTCCCTCCCAGTACTATTCTATGTTTTGTGTTTTATTATTTTCACTCATGTATTTGTACCCTTTACTAACTTTTCTCATACCCATGCCCTGTAGGGGGGAGTCACTTGTTCCCAGCCACCTGGCTAGCTTAGACCCAAAATAATCACACAGAAACTGTATTAATTAAACCACTGCTTGGGCCATTAGCTCTAGTTTCATATTGGCTAATTCTTACATCTTAATTTAACACATTTCTATTGATCTATGTATTGCCATGAGGCTGTGGCTTACCAGGTAAAATTTCCAACATCTGTCTCTGGCAGCTCCATGGCTTCTCTCTAACTCTGTCTTACACCTTCCATGCTATAGGCCAAGCCAGTTTTTTATTAAGTAACCAATAAAAACAACACATAGAGAGAAGGACTTCCCACACCATTTCCCCTTTTCTGTTTAAACAAAAAGGAAGGCTTTAACATAGTAAAATTACATATAACAAAACAGGTATCAAGCAAGAATTACAGTTACAATATTTATATCTATTTTATCTTTTATTATAGCTAAGCAAAACTATATTATTACTATCTATTCTTCAACTCCATCAAAGACTCCAGAAGTATATCATATTACCCAAATAAACAGAAAGTACATTGTAAGCAACTTGTAAACTCTAGAATTGACAGAGACATCTCGTGGCCTAGACAGTTACCCAAAGTTCTTTTGTAACATTGGGGCATCCATCTTCAGCCTCTCGTGGCCCAGAGTATCCAGCAGACTTTTCCATGAAGCAGGAAATTTCAAAGACAGTTCTACCTATATTGACAGTTTGTCAGTTACTTCCTTCTGTGTCCTGAAAAATGGCTACCAGACTCTTCTGTGTAGCAGGAACTCTGAAGGATTTCTCATCTTTAGGCAAGTTCAGAACTCATTTCTCTCTGGAACCTGCATGTCCAGTTAGCAGTCCAGGTAAGAGCAGTTTCTTCTCCAAATGGCTGGCAAACTCCATAAGGAGCCTCTTCAATGTCATCTTCCTCTTGAAGTTATTGGTGCTGCCAGGAGCAGATGTGTCTCATTGTCATGAAAAGTCCTAAGTTCTTAAACATTTTAAATGCCATATTCTGTAGTCTCTGAAAGATTTGAAGAATACCTATCCATCTGAAATATATCTCTGTACATCTAGAAAATCTAACTAACATGACTACAATTCTGACTATTAATAGATGACTCTCTATTAAGCTATATTTCTTAATTATACATTACATTTTTAAATAAGTTGTACAAACAAAATACCTTAATCAAGAGCAGAAATACACATATAACAAAATTGACCTAAAACTTGTATAAACCAAAGTATCCATCTCTATAGCATATCCCTCTTTAAATGTAAAGAAACATTTACAAAGAATATGTGGGAATATGGGCACAGTTCTGTTTAAATTTCTTCCTGCTGTTTATTGGGTGAAGTAAATTTTTGACGGTGTTCACAGCAATGTCTCAGGGGATTGTGGTCTATCAAACCATATTAGCCACAGGTTCTCATCCTCTGTGGAGACAAAAGAAGAACCTCTTTTCAAAAGCAACATATCCTTAGACCCATTTTCCGAAATCAAGATACCTTTAAAATATGTATGCTGGTTTATCTTAGCAATACCCAGAATCAAATGTCTCTCTGCAGCCAAAAAATTCAAAGATAACATAATAATATACATAATCCGGATTCTCTGTGAATTTTCCATCTTTACATGGCTTGTTTTTACTCTATTATTTTTTTTCTACCTGTACTTTTTTCTTCTCTCTCCCTAGCCTATGTACATTTATCCAACATCCAACACTGTGACCCATTTACAGGACTTTCATGTCTTAATCTGTCCTATTGTGTATCTGTAATTCTTTATTGTCCAGGAGCTCTTCTTAAAATGCTAAGTTCTTCTTAAAAACTTAAGCTGCATCTTTGCTAGGGAAAATATGGAAGTACCTGCTTGCCCTGCCCAATCCAGCATGGTGGAGCTGTTCACTGCCTTGGAGAGCCATGCACACAGCCCCACTTCCAGGTGTACAGCCTGTCCAAATTGCCATCAAGCAAGCAACAGCACATTGCTCACAAACCCCATCTAAATACTCGGTCTCCTGAAAGAGCAAGAGGTCACACTAGCATCACAGCCCAGAAAGCTGGCATTTCAAAAATGGTGTGGCTTTTCTGCTATGGCTGAGTCAGAAAAACCTCTCTTAAAGGATTTAGTACACCACATTGGCATGTCAATTTGTAGGAGGGAGTTGCTTGTTTGTCCTGGCCATCCAGCTAGCTTAGACCTAAAATAATCTCACAGAAACTGTATTAATTAAACCACTGCTTGGCCCATTATCTCCAGCTTCATATTGGCTAACTCTTACATCTTAAATTAACCCATTTCTATTGATCTGTATATCACTACAAGGCTGTGGCTTACAGGGTAAAATTCCCAACATCTCCAGCATCTCCATGTCCTCTCTCTGACTCCACCCTCCTCCTCCCACGCTGTTGGCCAAACCAGTTCTTTATTCATTAACCAATAAAACCAACCCATAAACAGAAGGACCTCCCACACTAATGCCCCTACTCTAGTAAGTGGTATTTTTGTTGAAGCTGGTTTCTGACACTGACTTCACTAGTCTAGCAAACCAGCTTTCCTCTGGAGATGTCCTGCTTATACCTTTCCATAGGCTTGCAGGTGGGCAGTCTGACATATGAGAGTGCTAGAGACCTGAACTCTGGTCCTCAAACTTCGGTGGTGAGTACTTGACCCACTGAGCCATCAACCCAGCCCAATTTCTGTTATTTCTTAGTTCTTGAACATACTTCTAGTTATCAATTTCTTATATAAAGCCAATTAATAGACTGCATACGTATGTGAAATATACTCTGAAGGGGTTATAAGAATATTAACTTTTGAAATATGAGTACATCCTTAAGAACTTCAAATTAGTAACCTGAGCTCATAGGCACTCACAGAGACTATAATAACAATGAGGGAGCCTGCATGGTACTGACCTAGGCATTCTGCATATATATTACAGTTGTGTAGCTTGGTCTATTTGGAGATTCCTAACAGTAGGAACAGGGGCTATCTCTGACTCTTTTACTAGCTTTTGGGACCCTACTCCTCATACTGGGTCATCTTGTCCAAACTTAATAATGAAGAGGTGCTTAGTCTTACTGTGTTGACAGATTTCTGTCCCACCCATTCCTATAGCCATTCAATTCCAAAGAAACACACAGAGGCCAACATTAATATTAATTATAAACTTATTGGCCTATTAACTCAGGCTTCTTATGAACTCTTATAACTTGTATTAGCCCATAATTCTTGTCTGTGTTAGCCATGTGGTTTTTTTCGTCAAGGCAGTCACATCTTTCTTCCTCTATGTCTGGGTGCCAACTGCCAACTAAACTTTCCTCTTCTCAGAATTCTCCTGTTCTTGTTGCCCAAGCTCTACTTCCTGTCTGGTTGCCCTGCCTCTACTTCCTGCCTGGCTACTGGCCAATCAGCATTTCATTAACAATTATACAAGTGACAGGATAAAAGACCAATGTCCCATAGTGTTACTGGAACTTAATATTCTATGTTTTGTTGATATCCATGGGAGACTTGCCTTTTTTGAATAGAAATGGGGGAGGAATGGATGGCGGGACAGAAGGAGAGGTTGAGGGGAGGAACTTGGAGGAGAGGAGGAAGGTGAAACTCTGTTCAGGATGTAAAAACAAACAATAAACAAACAAAAAGAATTCCAATTTAGCGATAGCAAAATGGCCTCAGCAGATTAAGGTGCTTGCTGCTATGTTTGATGAGTTCAATGATCAAAATTCACATGCTGGAGGCAAAGAACTTGCCCCTGCAAATAGCTCCCACAATCATGCTGTAGCATGTACCCCAAATAAATAAATGAGTGGAAAAAAATAAAAACAATTCCAAATTACAGCTGAATTTCAGTGGGTACTGCAATCCTTTTTTTAAATTGATAGTTTTAAAGATAGAAACATAAAGTCTTGGTTCTTGTCATCGTTTATTGACTATAAATTTGTACTTGGAGTCTATCTGAGGATAGTATGGAAGGGGGTGTTTTTATTTTATACTTTCTGGTTTGATCAGTGTTCTATTATTAGCAAAGCAAACCATGGCCATGAAGGAAGCTCATAGTGTTCACTGATGTACTTCCTGTCCTCTTGCAAGTGACTGCATTTCACTCTGAATACTAATGCCAGGATATATTCCAGATCCTCTGAAGCATTCTTTGAGGTCTTCAAAAGGAAAGTACTTTACATCCTACTTCAAAGTCTTTGAGACATCCGCCTATGACTTACCATGTGCTGACAACTTTATCTGACTGCACCTAAAGATGTGGGGTGGATTATGAATCAGTGTATGGGGACAACTCAATTTTATGCACTATCAATCACTTTCCAGGCAGGTGAGGTCATGTGAAAAATATCCTCATTCTTTCAAAAATCTTATGTAGATGCTCAAACCTTCTAAAAGCTTTGACAGGATTTGCCAGTTTTGACAGCACACTGTCAAAGGATCAGCAGAGTTAGTGTGTCTCTTGACAATACGCAAGCTGGCAGCTGCACTCATGCCAACCAGAAGGGAAGAGACTTTTCTAACTCACTGTGCATGTGGGACCTGCATTGCATTTGTGGTCCCAGCTCTGCATTTGGAGATGTTTCAGTTCATAAATTATAAATATTCTGTGTTGCTGTACAGGTCGCAAGAGGACAGCAGATGATAACTCCAAGATAGCTATTAGAGGAAAGCAATCCTGCAGGAGAAGTGGGAATTTGGATACAGGACAAAGAAAGGAAATTGGAAATGCATTTAGCGAAGAGAAGCTGGAGCAACACTCTGATGACAATAATAGTTTGGAAAAGCCTACCGCAGGCGAGATCTGCCATCACTTGCCAACTATAGAGTGTTTTGGGTCTCCATAACAAATTCATGGTTCCCCTAGAGCAAAGGGTGATTTTCTGAAACACTAGCATAAATATAAAAGGACTTTGAAACTGCGAAACAGCCACTTAGCTGTAAACATACCCACTGGGAGAGATGTGTGAGGGAACAAGATGTAGAATGAATACTTGTGGGAGTCAGCTAATGTTGAAGATGTGTGTGAGTTTTGTTTAAAACTTCGCTTAGCCACAGCTCGACATGGGAATTGTTCTTTTAACGTTTTCTAGCATTGTCTGCATTTGAACGATGAAATCTGCCTATCATATTTGGAAAGATGTTTGAAAGTGATAGCTCATGAATTGATTTCAAAGTAAGACTCCAAATAGAATCATAATATAGCGATATATTAAAATTTTTAAATATTTATTTTTATGTTATATTGGTATATACCTTTCTCCATGGGATAATTTAATATAAACACAGTTCTTCTCTGCTTGATGCTCTGTTTTATCTAGCATGAAGATTAGGTGGCAAGAAATCAACCACAGGTAGAAAGACAATGAGATGAAAGGCACAGAACAAAAGCATTCTAGGCACCATGGGCTCCCCTTACTCTTGGGTTAGTTTTCTGCGGCTTCAGCTGCCTACAGTCAATTATGCTCTGAAAATATTAAACAGAAAGCACATTTGCTGTTCCCAGACAGAGGTCAAGGATTACTGGATTAAATGTACTAGAGTATACATTTAAGGCTGTACTACTTCATTTTTTTTCAGAGTCTGTGTGTGTGTTCATGTGGCTGTGTAGGTGCTGGTACACATGCACATGGAATCCAAAGGTTGATGCTACTGCCTTCTCCAATTGCAGTTCTCCTTATTTTTGGAGACAGGATCTCACACTTAATTTGGAGCTCACTGATTTAGTCACACCGACTGGCAGCAAGCCCCAGGGATCTTCTTGTTTCTGTCTCCCAAAATGCTGGGATTATAGATGCAAACCCAGGCAATTGGCTTTTATGTGGGTGCTAGATATTGAACCTAGGTCCTTAAAGTGCTTATTAAACCAATAAGCATTTTACCAACAAAACCATGTCTTTACCATGGTTTCTTTTCCATTATTTTAAAGAACATTTAATAATTGTAAAATGGGAATGAGCGACCAATTCACTGTTACTGTTTCTCACTGCTTGTTGGGTGAGTCTGATAATTATGTTAAACTGAATAATACAGACACATTTCATAATTTGATTATTTTTCAAGTATGAATATTTTTCCTAAAATCTAAGCTTGCTTATAGCATTTGGCTTTTACAGCAATAATAAAATCACATGCTTCCATTGTTGAAAAAAATGTCCTTAAGATCAAAAGGCAAAGAGACCTTTCTTAGCCAAGGTTAGGGTTTATTTATCATATCAGTTGTGATAGCACATACAAAACTTTCACAAGTCAAGTCAAACAAAAATCTCAGCATGGAGAAAGGGGAAGTGGTTACAAGTCTTATCTGTAGACAAAAGCTATGGGCAACTGGTAGCTTGAGGAAGGAGAGTCAGTTCTCTTTAAGGAATCGGTGGGGTGGACCGTGACCTAGTGGACAGCCACACACCAAGGTATATATATGAACATCTTCTGGATGGGTATGGAAGGGGTGGATGTGGGAGGAGTTGAGGGAGGAGGCCAAATATGATCAAAATACATTGTATGAAATTCTCAAATTAAAACACTTTTAACATTTGAAAATGTAGGCATTCAACCCCCCCCCCATTTTAAATAATTAGAACGAATCCATTTATATATTTTTATTTGTTACATTCAATATCAGAACGATAATTAATAGTTCAACTTATCTTGCCATTACTGAAGCCAGAGAGTCTCTGGGAGATCTACTTTCAACTTTCTAAAGTGTGTTGTAAAACCGACATCCATACCAGACACTCATATTGCAAGTGTCTCAGGCGCCTGAGATCCCCAATAATATAAGATGATCCATAAAGAATTCAAGAAGATCGAGTCAAATGACTCCAAGAAACACGGTGACCCAGCAGAAGAGACTGTCTCTTCCCAGTGAGGGCACTCGGAAGAATGTGGCAGGCTCTTGGCAAGGAAGGCCATTGGTGAAGCAAGTTTCTTGCAGGATCAAGTTTTCAGCCTCTTAGCTCGGGACAAAATTGCTTTTGGGAGGAATACCAGCCGTCGTCAAGGTTCCACATCACACAAATACAGGGGCCAGAAGGCTAATGGGTTGAGGGAAAGCAACTCTGGAGGATACTGTTTGCATTGCACTATCCGGTTCCCAGAGCATGGAGTTCCAGTGCGCTGATTACAGCACACATTCGGAGACTGTCTCAAGTTAGGAGAAGCCTCATACTTTGAACTGAGATACCAAGGAAGACGATTTGAGGGCATGGCACAACCCGAGGAAGAGTCTGTCCTGTAAAAACATAAATTCGTTAGAAAGG
The DNA here is from genome assembly GCF_000317375.1 of Microtus ochrogaster. Classification (NCBI taxonomy): domain Eukaryota; kingdom Metazoa; phylum Chordata; class Mammalia; order Rodentia; family Cricetidae; genus Microtus; species Microtus ochrogaster. The sequence goes on along the minus strand of NW_004949165.1, from coordinate 1,755,501 downwards.
AGACAGACTAACCTGAGAATACTACTGGAAGGATTCTCTGCTTAAAACCAGTTAACTAGAGACGTGTTTCCCCAGGGTTAGATGCAGAGGTGCGCAGCTGTGGTAAAAGGAAGCCAGACCGTATCTCAAGCAGACAGCTGAACTTGGCAGCATCATCTACATGTTTCTGGGTTTTCAGTAGTTAGAGCTTAATGGAGGATTTTCATCAAGGAGTTCATAGCAGAGTAGGATTCCTGTATGCGGCTTTTAAGTCGGTTGTTCAAGAATGTAAATGGAGTCCAAGTTGGACTCCAGAAACCAGCATAAAGAATGCCATGGCCATGGAACATCTGCCAAGAAGCTTTTGTTTGGAGTAGAGCTGAACCAAGGGCGAGGCTATGTGTGCAGGTACTCATAGAGGACAGAAGAGGGCGCTGAATATTCTTGTTCTGGAGTAACAGGCAGCTGTGGGTCACCTGACATGGGTTCTAGAAATCAGACTTGGGGCCCTTGGGAAAACAGTAAGTATGTGAAGCCACTGAGCTGTCTCTATAGCCTTCATGAAGGCGTAAATGAAGACATCCTGAGTGTGAACAGTCCATCTCACAACTGAGGTACTTGACTCTGACTCTCTCTCTCTCTCTCTCTCTCTCTCTCTCTCTCTCTCTCTCTCTCTCTCTCTCTCTCCTTGATTCCATGTGGTAACAGTGCCATTTCAA
>NW_004949165.1:1740097-1754703 GCF_000317375.1 Microtus ochrogaster | reverse complement strand
TTTCCCTTTCCCCTCCCTCTCTCTTTCCCTCTCACTCCTCTCTCTCTCTTGCTCTACCCTCTGCTTCCTAGCTGGTGCCCAGACCAAACTGCTCCCGCTGCCATGCTTTGCTAACCATGAGAGAGTTCCTTCCTGCAAACTGTGACTCAAATCAAGTCCTTCCTTTCCTTAAGCTCTTTTAAAAACAGAGAGCTGGGCAGTGGTAACACGTGCCTTTAATCCTAGCACTCAGGAGGCAGACAGGTGTATTTCTGTGAGTTCGAGGCCAGTCTAGTCTACAAGAGCTAGTTCCAGGACAGACTCCAAAACTACAGAGAAACCCTATCTCAGAAAAACAAATAAACCAACCAAACAAACCAAACAAACAAACAAACAGATATTTGATCCTAGCCACAAAATGAGTAATTGATACAGTTACTGCATGAGGTAGGGTGTGGAAATTCATCTGAGTGAATCAGGCAATGCAACAGAAGAACAAAGACAATTAATTTATTCTAACAGATATGTTGAAAACCTGCAGCCTTAGTCAGTAGGATTTCATGATATATATAAAATATATAAAAACTATTACCCCAGCTGAGTGTGGAACCCCTGCAATCCTAAGACTCTGAGGATGAGGCAGGAAGATCTTGGCTTTGAGGTCAGCCAAAGTCACATAGCCAGACTCTGTCTCAAAACCAACCAAAGAACCAAACAACCACATATTCAATGAACAAACTAATGCTGTCATAGGTATCTTTTTCTTCAAGGTGCCACAACATATTTGTAGAGACAAATTACTATACAGCTGCCATTGAACTGAGTAAGTATTGTACTGGAGAAGAAAAATCACAAATGGTAGGTCATAAGTTTGTTGTAGGAGGCTGCTTGTTCATTTCCTGGCTGCCCAGACTCCTGAAATAACCACAAAGAAACTGTATTAATTAAATCACTGCTTGGCCTATTAGATCTAAGCTTCTTATTTCTTTTATAGATTTTACATCTTAATTTAACCTATTTCCATTATTTTATATTTTACCACAAGGCTCATGGCCTCCTGGCAAGGTTTCAGTGTGTCTGTCTCTAGCAGTGGCTCCACGGTTTCTCTCTTGACTCTGTTTTCCTTCTCTCAGCATTCAGTTTAGTTTCCCATGCCTAGCTCTATTACCCTATCAGACCAAGCCAGTTTCTTTATTAACCAATGTATTCACAGCATACAGCGGGAATTCCACATCACCCCTTCTTTTCTCTTTAAATAAAAAAGGAAAGTCATGTAACAAAATAGATATCAAGCAAGAATTACAGTTACAGCATTTATATCAACTTTATCTTTTTCCATAACTAAGGAAAACTATAACTATAGCTATCCATTCTTCAACTCCATCAAAGGCTCCAGAAGGATATAATATTACCTAAGTAAACAGGACGTGCATTGTAAGCAACTTCCAAAACTCTAGAATTGACAGAGACATCTTACTTCCTGAACAGTCACCCAAAGTTCTTCTGTACCATTAGGGCATTCAGTCTTCAGCCTACAGGCTCAGAGTATCCAGCAGACTTTTCTATGAAGCAGGAAATTTCAAAGATAGTTCCACCTATATTGGCAGTTTGTCAGTCATTTTTTTCTGTTCTGTAGTGAGGAGCTATGGGCAGCATTCCTGCTGCCTGGCTCCTGGCTGCCTGGCTTAGCCCCAGAAATAATAACATGGAAACTGTATTCTTTTAAACACTGCTCAGCTCATTAGTTCTAGCCTCTTATTGGCTAGTTCTCACATCTTGATTAACCCATTTCTAATAATCTGTGTAGCACCACGAGGTGGTGGCTTACCAGGAAGGATTCTAGCCTACGTCCATCTTGGGCTGGAGCTTCATCGCGTCTGCCCTCACTTCCCTTTTTCCCAGCATTCTGTTCTGTCTACTCCACCCACCTGTGTTCTGACCTACCAGGCCAAGCAGTTTCTTTATTAATTAACCAATGAAAGCAACAGATCTACCTAATTTTCTGTCCTATCAGGGCCAAGCAGTTTCTTTATTAATTAACCAATGAAAGCAACAGATAGACAAATGACCTTCCCACATCACTGTTCCCTGTAAAATGTCTGACAGACTCTTTCATGAAGCAGGAACTTCGATGGATCATCTCACATTTAGGTAAGTTTAGCAGTCATTTCTCTGTGGGTCCTGCATGTCCAATTCATACAGCATAGCATCAAGAAGTCCAGGCAAGAGCAGTTTCTTGCCTAAATGGCTAACAAATTCCATGAGGAGCCTCTCCGATGTCCATCATCTTCTTGAAGTAATTGGTGTGTCCCATTGTCATGGAAAGTCCTAAGTTTCTAAAATATTTAAATGCCATATTCTGAATGTCTCTGAAAGATTTGAAGAATATTTATCTAGAAAACCTAACTAACATAACTACAAGCTTGACTACTATAGATGACTCTCTACTAACCTATATTTTGTAATTATACATTAAATTTTTAAATGAGCTGTGCAAGCATAATACCTTAATAAGGAGCGGAAATATACATATAACAAAATCGATCTTAATTATGTATCAATAGAACAAGATCAATACCAATGCAAATCTCTATAGCATATCCCTTTTTGAATATAAAGAAACATTTATAAACAATATTTGGGAATTTGGGCATAGTTCTCTCTAAACTACTTCCTGCTATTTACTGGACAAAGTAATTTTTTGAGGGATGTTCAAGATGATCTTTCAGGTGGTCTTAGTCTATAAAACCACATTAGTCTGGAAGGATTCCACAGGTTTTCAACTTCTGTGGAAACAAAAAAAAGAACCTCTTTTCCAAAACAACATATACTTAGACTCAAATTCTAAAGTCAAGATCACTTCAAAGTATATATGTTGCTTACTTAGCTCTTTCAGAGTCAAAAAAGTATAAAAAAAACAAAACAATAGTATACATAATCCAGACTCTCTGTGAATTTTCCCTCTTTATGTGGCTTATTTTTCTTTATTCCTTTTAATCTATGACTCCCAGTATTCTGTCTCTTTAAAGATTTTGTTTTATTTTAAAAACATTTATTTCCTTTTATAGCTCTCTATTCTCTCTTTGTCTCTCTCCCGTCTGTGTACATTTCTCCATCATTGTGACCCATTTGGAGGTCTTTTCCATCTGAATTTGTCTTTATTGTGTATCTGTAATCCTTTTCTGACCAGGACTAATTGCTTCTTAAAAACCTAAGTGGCAGGCCGGGGCGGTGGTGGCACACGCCTTTAATCCCAGCACTTGGGAGGCAGAGGCAGGCGGATCTCTGTGAGTTCGAGACCAGCCTGGTCTACAGAGCTAGTTCCAGGATAGGCTCCAAAGCCACAGAGAAACCCTGTCTCGAAAAACCAAAAAAAAAAAAAAAAAAAAAAGACCTAAGTGGCAGACTTGCTCAGGCAATCAAGGACCTGCCTGCTTGCTCCACCCAGACCAGCATGGCAGAACTACTTGCTGCCTCTGAGAATCGTGTTTACAATTCCATTTTTAAGCACACAGCCAGTCTATATTGTCATTAAGCAAGTTTTAGCACTCTGTTCACAAACCCGATTTAAATGCTCAGCCTCCCGAAAGGGCCAGAGTTCATGCTAGCAGCACAGCCCACGGCCAGGACGCTGCCAGTTCAAAACCATGTGGATGTTTTTCTGCTACCAGTGAATCAGAAAAGACCTCTCTTAAAGGAGCCACAGCATGCCACCAGCAAGCAAAGCCGATTCGGGGAAAAATGTGGCTAAACTTTGTTTTGTAGTGTCTAGAATTCCTTTCCAAGTCCTCTCAGGTTCTATGTGGATTTAGTCGACCACATTGGAGCGTCAATTTGTAGTAAAAAGGCTGCTTGTTTCCAGGCTGCCCAGACTCCTGAAATAGCCACACAAAAACTGTATTAATTAAATTACTACTTGGCCTATTACCTCTAGTTTCTTATTGGCTAGCTTTTACATCTTAATTTAAACTTTTTCCATTATTTTATATTTTACCATGAGGCGTATGGCCAACCAGCAAGGTTTCAGTTTGTCTGTCTCTGGCAGTGGCTCCATGGCTTCTCTCTTGACTCTGCCTTCCGTCTCCCAACATTCAGTTTAGTTTTTTTTCCCCCTGCCTAGTTCTGTTTTACCCTATGATGCTAAGATAGTTTTGATATGGGAGTCCTCTTTGTGTTCTGTGATTACCATTAATGAAAAAGAAACTGTCTTGGCATGTTGATAGAACAGAACTTCGGTAGGCAGGGAAGCCAGAACTGAATGCTGGGAGAAAGAAGGGCAAAGTCAGTGAGACGCTACACAGAGCCACTGCCAAAGTCAGACATGATGAATCTTTGCTGGCAAGCCACTGCCACATGATAATATACAGATTAATAGAAATGGGTTAAATTAATATAAGAGTTAGCCAATAAGAACCTAGAGCTAATGGGCCAAGCAATGATTTAATTAATACAGTTTCTGTGTCATTATTTTTGTTCTGGGTGGCCAGGACTAACAAGCAGATTCTGCAGCACAGTTTCTTTATTAACCAATGGTATTCACAGCATACAGAGGGGAATCCCACATCACCAGACTCTGTTTCAAAATCAAACAAAGAACCAAGCAACCAGTCAATGAACAAACCATTGCTGGTATAGGTGTCTTTTTCTTCAAGGAGCCACAACATATTTGTGGAGACAAATTACTAAATAGCTGCCATTGAACTGAGCATGTGTTTTATTGGAGAAGAAAAATCACAAATGGGGATCAAAAATTAATTAAGTAATATTTTGCAAAGTAGAACATTTGTCTAGCAATTTGCATGAACATAACATTCTAGCTATAAACTAAGGTTATTCCTTAGTTTCTTTGAGAAATACAGTCTAAATTTATAAAACATGCTGAGATAGAATATCTATTGCTAAATCTATTTATTATTCAGCAGAATATAAGCAATGTTAAATTTTCATCTTAGGGTTAAGCCTTACCTTGCTTTTCAGAAATAAACAAAAAGGGAGAGATTGGTCCTTGGAAAATTAAATCCAGTAATGGCTGGAACAATCTTCTCCAACCCCAGGAATGACTTGTTATCTTCTAAATAGAGCTTGTCATCTTGGGACAAAATTCAATTTTGAGAATAAGTGAAACTTCATTTCAGTTTCCAATTGTTTAGTGTGTTTGAAAACGTAACATTGATATTAAGATTTTTTCCTATTTATTTTGTGTCAGGTAATAGGCAACTGTGTCTCCCATGTTCCTTGAAGACAGTAAGATTGATGAGTTGTCTACACAAGCAATCACAGTTTCAGTCCTGGCACTATTATGTGTCTTGGCTTTGGCTCCACACAGTGCTAGTCTTAATCATTTTGGAATGGCACCCAAAAAGAAATTTAACTAGTAGATATTATACCCCTAACACTAATGATATATTTCCTCATAAAGTGATTCTGTATAATGGCTAATTAATACACTTTATGACTGGTGATTATTTCCAGAAATTCTCACCAACCCCTTTTCTTAGATTAAAACAGTATTTGACTTTCAGTGTAATGAATAAGAAACATTTAAAGCCTGAGGTAGAGGATAAGAACATTTAAGGAGAAGAGTCAAATATAACAATGTGGTGACTTTGTTTCTGCAATGTGTTTGATTCACCAGTGCTTGACCACAGAGAAACAAATGCATGATAACCTAGTGAGGATTTAAATTATAAAAACGTAAGAGAATTAATTTGTTCTTGCCTGTTGCCATTCCTTATTCTCTATACTTCCAGTTTAGATCATATAAGGCATATTTTAAAGATTATGTTTATGTTAAATAAATAATTCTGTTTATTTTTTTCTAACGAAATAAAATCAGTGAAATCTGATGTGACAGGGATATATTCTTTTTTTGTTTTTTTAATTATTATTTATTTATTAAAGATTTCTGTCTCTTCCCCGCCACCGCCTCCCATTTCCCTCCCTCTCCCCCAATCAAGTCCCCCTCCTTCGGCATCCCAAAGAGCAATCAGGGTTCCCTGCCCTGTGGGAAGTCCAATCCAGGTCTAGTAAGGTGAGCATCCAAATTGCCTAGGCTCCCCCAAAGCCAGTATGTGCAGTAGGATCAAAAACCCATTGCCATTGTTCTTGAGTTCTCAGTAGTCCTCATTGTCCACTGTGTTCAGCGAGTCCGGTTTTATCCCAGGCTTTTTCAGACCCAGGCCAGCTGGCCTTGGTGAGTTCCCAATAGAATATCCCCATTGTCTCAGTGTGTGGGTGCACCCCTTGCGGTCCTGAGTTCCTAGCTCGTGCTCTCTCTCCTTCTGCTCCTGCTTTGGACCTTGAGATTTCTGTCCGGTGCTCCAATGTGGGTCTCTGTCTCTGTCTCCTTTCATTGCCTGATGAAGGTTAATATTCAGGAGGATACCTATATGTTTTTCTTTTGGCAGGGATATATTCTTTTGTGGAAAAAACCATAGTCTCCGTACAGAGCCTCACCCACTGTGAATGACTAAGAATAATTATATTAGGCCAGTGAGGTGGCTCGAGAGTTAAGGGCCCTTGACTTTATGCTGGATGACTTGAGTTCAATCTCTATGACCCACGTGATGGAAGAGGAGAGCCAGTTCCTATTGGTTGTCTTCAGACTTATGCAGGTATTCAGGTGTATATGCCCTTTTCTGTCCCCAAAATAAAAACAATTATTTCGTTTTAAAAAGAATAATTTTATTTGAAAAGCAGGAAGAGACAAAATGAATATGTTCTCAAAGCTTTGTCTATTCACTTTTATCTTTACCTTTTAATGTACATATAATACAGTGTTCAAATCTTGAGCATAATTGTCAGCCAAAGCAAGATGATGCAAAAAAACCTCCAGGCTTTCTGGGTGACCTTTCTAATAAATACAATTCTCTCCCAAAAGGAAACTATTGTTCCAATATCTATTATGATAGATTTATTTTATTTGTTCTTGACCTTTTATCAGTGATGGGATAATTCTGTGGTTCTTACTATTTTTACTGTGCCCATCTTATCACTATACATTTTCTCAGAAGTCACAATTTAACAGGCGTAGTGCTTTAAGATTACTATGTTCTCTCTCCAGCACTGCTCAGTCTACATGAAAACTAAAGCCCATCACTTCCAGCATTTCTCACACCTCATCAGAGGAGTTTCCTTGTGCAGTGCATAGTGATAAATGCAGAAACTCACAACTGGTCAATGTGCAAGAATGAGTGTAGAGTGCTTAGTTAAGAACATAGAAGATTAGAGGCAGAAATACTGCAAGAGCTAAGAGTTGGGGGAGACCAGGATGAAACATTGTGATGTGGGATATCCTTCTGTATACATGTTGCTTTTATTGGTTGATAAAGCTATTTTAGTCAGTGGCTTAGCAGAGTAAGACTAATCAGGAAATCCAAATATATAGTGAGAGAGAGACAGTTGCCATGTAGCTGCCCAAGAAGCAAGAGGTAACAAACCATGAGCCTCATGGTAAAACATAAAATAATAGAAATGGGTTAATTTAAGATGTAAGAGCTACCTAGGAATATGGCTGAGCCATTGACAAAATAGTGTTGCAATTAATATAGTTTCTGTGTAATTATTTGGGTCTGGGCAGCTGGGAAATGAAAGTACAGTCTCCATTTACAACATTGTTTTATGAACATGACAAGAGCAATGTACACATGAACTCAGAGCAACTGTGGCTACATGTACAAGATCAAGCCAGTCAATGTTCCAGCATGAAGGGGCAAGGGCTCATGAGTGCCCACCCTTAGCTGAGGAGCTATTGACAACTGATTGCTTAAAGGGAAAAATCATTTTTCTTTAACATGGTAGGTTAACCATGCTCTAGTGGGTGTCCCCACATTTGTGATTAGTATGGGAAGCATAATTTGAACTTGATGGGTTACCAAAAAAAAAAAAAAAGAATGTGAAGTTGGGGTAAGTGAGTGAATCTGGGAGGTATCAGTGGGAAGAGTCAGAGGTGAGTATGATCAACATACACTGGATTCATGTTTGAAATTCTCAAGGAATTAGTAAAAAGTGTGTTTAATAAAATACAGAAGCAGACCACTTCTGCTGCCATTATTGAATAAAATATAATGGGAAGTGAACAGTCATTTGGGAGCCTAGAGTACCCAGGCAGACTGGCAGATGTTAGGGCATAGAATAAGTCAGCAGGAGACGGAAGGGCTTGGTATACTTGGGAGGGTGAAGTCACGGACACATTGATGAGCCTTGATCACTGGATTAGAGTAGACATTAGGAATCTGTTTCTAGAAGTGGGAGTCAGTTTGAAGTCTGTGCTACGGAAACAGGATCAGAGCAGGTGGTGAGAATATGTTATGTCTTAGAATTATGCTCTAACCTAAGGTTAGTCCTATCTGTGATGGTTGGTGCCCACTCCAGGAGTGGACACACAGACTTCAGAAGAAAGATAGGCCTGCTCCTCCATAGAGCCCAACCCCGTCACCTGGCCATGGCAGATTGGCCCTCATCATCAGGCCATACCTTGATTGGCTCCAGGTAAATTCTGGACACTGCTGCATCTGGCTGAATTGACCTTCCATTACCAGCCAGTATAAACTGCTATGTGGAGACAAAGAGAAAGCCACCTGGAAACTTACCTCTTAACTCCTGCTGATTCTTGTACCTGCTTTGCAATCCCAGATAACCTCAAGTCCCAGGTTTTCAAATGGTTGAAAAAAGACACGTTCATTTTTATGACCTGTGATGGTGTAATTAATTTTCATTGTTGACTAAATTTAGAATCACCATAGAACCACATCTTTTGGTGTGTTTCTGAGGGTGTTTCCAGGAAAGTTTAACCGAGGATGGAAGTTCCACTCTGAATGTGGGTAGCATCTTCCCATGGGGACCTGGACCAAATAAAAAGGAGACAAAGAGTTGAGTATCAGCACTCATCTCTCTGCTTCCTGACTGAAGGCACAGTATACCACCTGCTCACGCTCCTGCCTCTGTGACTTGCCTGCCTTGATGGCCTGTCACCTCCAACTGTGAGCTGAAGTAAATCTCTCCCTTAAGTTGCTATTGTCACAGCAATGGAGTAAGCAACTGATGCAGAGACCAAGATGAGAAACTTATGAGAAGGGTTGGTAGCCCTGCTGCCTGCTGGTTCCTTTATCCATTGGTCAGAAAAGAAAATGAAAGGATTGGTCTAAGTTACTGGATTTTAGAAATCAGCTGTTATGATTTTTAAATTCTCTTCAGGAATGTGTGCTGATCTCCTCACCCTGGGCGTTTCCAAACCTTAAGAAAATGATTGAGAACTTCATACATGAATGTAATGTATTTTCATCAAATCTGGCCCCTCATTTTTTCTCACATTCTCCTGTTAATTCTTTTCCCTCCCAACTTTATGTGACACCCTTTTTATTTTTATTTCTCAGTCTACTAAGTCCACTTAATACTGCTTTATATATAGGACAGTCTACTGCAGTGGTTCTCAACCTGTGGGTCACGGCCCCTTTGGAAAACCCCTATCTCCAAAAATATTTACACTACAATTCACAGCAGTAGTAAAATTACAGTCACGGAGTAGCAGAAAAAGTAATTTTATGCCAGAGAGTCACTACACCATGAGTCACTGTATTACAAGGTCGCAGCATTGGGAAAGTTGAGAATGACTGCACTAGAGAGTGGGAAGCCTCTGGGGGTCAGAGCCCTAAAGAAAACTGACTCTTTGCTCCCAACAACCATCATTTACCAATAGTTTCTCAGTTAGGGGTGAGACCTCATCAGCCATCCTGGGATTTGGGCTGGCTTAGTCGGCTTTTTGTACAGGTCTTGTGCAAACCATCCCAGCTACCGTGAGTCCGCATGCGCAGGGACTCTGCCATGTCCACCAAATATTTTATTTCTGCTGTCTGCCACCTCTTTTTCTGTGATGTTCCCTGAACCTTGAGGGTGAGCAGATGTGGTATATGCCCCATATCTTTAAAACATCATAGACAAATTCCTTCCCATTCCTCTGTATGCTAGCCTGCTGAGGGAATGACTGTGTCTTTCTCATTGGTTCTTCTGGTGACTATCATGATTCACATAGTGGGTGTGAAGGAAAAGCTTGCAATATACATTAACAAAGCCTGTTATTTGGTTATTATCTGTTGCTGTCATTTTGGGTGGTTCTCATACCTTCAAGTTTATTTTGTAGGGAAGGTGTGTTGAGCTCCCTAAGACCTCTTAGCAGTCTTGTGTTGGAGTTGTCAAGACAATTTATTTATGAAACAGTTCTCTGTTGGAAGGCTTTGCAATGACATTGTGGAAATGGCTGTAATTTAGCAGCTGAGAAGCTTCAGCAGACATCCTCATGGGAAGAATAACCATGGGAGCCTCATGAGACCTGTGCAATACAGGCCTAGATACCAACCATTAATTTTCCATGATGCTCTGAATATGTTTTCAATATTTTAGAAGTGGGCCCAGGAAGACAAGAGCCACTCCCACCTGCCAGAGCTGCAGACACAAGATTCTGTTAATACAAGTAAATAATCAGACAAAGCTTCTGTGTTTACCCCACTACTGAGGGAGGCATGCTGAAAGGCCATTCTGTAACTATTTTCCATTTTATATTGAGGTGATGGAGATTAAGTTCAGAACCTTGCACAAATACTCTGCAACTGGCCTATGCTCTAATACATATATATATATATATATATATATATGTATGTATATATATACATACATATATATATATATATTATTTTGAGACAGACTCTCACTAAGTTATCCATGCTGGTCTTGAACTCACTCTGCAGCCCAGAATGGCCTTGAATTTTTCAACCTCCTACATCAGCCTCCAAGTATCTGGAATTCCAGGTGCGAGCATCATGATTAGCCCCTTAAGTTTGGTGGGTTGGTGGCCTCCAGCCTCTTTCCTCACCTTCTGAATATGCTTTCTCACAAAGAAATACACAAATGGCTGCTGTGTACACTGATAGCTTGACTCCTAAAACGATTCCCTGAAAGTGGCAGAATTTTATCTTAATACAATTTTTAAAAATTTTTGAGCTTATATTTTAAATTTAACATTCCTCCTTTACCTTTACTACCTCCAAACCTTCTCATATACCTTTCTCTATTTTCCTTCAAATTCACTGCCTCTTATTTTTTTTAGATGTTGTTAAATGCATGTGCATTTGTACTTGCATATACGTATATACTCATAAATATAATATGTTCAATCTGTATAATGTTACTTGTGTGTGTGTGTGTTTTCAGGGCTAACCATTTGGCACTGGGAAGCCAATTGGTATGCTCTTTCCTGAGGGGGACTTTTTCTTTCATCCCTGGCTTTCCTCAGCTGCCTATAATTCTTTGTCTAGGGTGAAGGCCTTGTGGACTTTTTTCCATCCAGTCTGGCATGTCCATTGGTGTTATTTATATAGACCTCATATGTAGGCAGTCATGTTGGTGAGACTTTATGGGTATAGCTTCTGATATTACTAGGAGACACAGTCTCACAGCTTACATATTTTTAGTCGAAACAGATCACTGTAACAAGAGAGCGTAGTGGGAGAAAATCAAGCAGACATTTTTGACATGCATACTTTGTTTGCACAAGAGACTCTAAGATGGCTAGTTCTCAAAGTAGTGACTGAATTCTGGCATTTCCAGCAAAGACTACAGATTTCTGGAAAATGACCGACAAAGAAAAGTGCTAAGTCTCCAGGAGCAGCAATATGTGAGAAGACAGACATGGCAAAAAAGGAAAGGCTTGATAATGACAATTTCTTGATATCATCTCCGGCTTCTTAGGGTCTACTGGTGCCTTCGGTGGTTACTCTTCACTGTTCACGGCCTTGCTTGGTCCTCAGCTGCTCTTTGGGAAGTTGGTAGAACCTATGGAAGGTAAAGTCTTGTTGGAAGAATTGGGCCACTAGGGGAAGGCCTTCAGGTTTAGAGCTTGTTTTTACTTCCTGATCACTGTTGGCTTCCTGACTGCAGATGCCATGTGACCAGCCATCCCTACTCTTGCTGCCATGCTTCTCTCAACACGGTGGATTGTATCCTCTCAAACTAAGCCAAAAAGACCTTCCTTCCCCCAGTTACTTCCTTCCAGCTATTTTGTCACAGAAGCAAGAAGAGTAATGGTTGAAATAGATGGGCACTGTTGGATTGTTTGGGTGTGTGTGATAGGCATCAGGAGATCTAGGGAACCTTCACACACACACACACACACACACACACACACACACACACAAATAATGATGGGGAAATTTATATCACACTACAAAACTAGAGTGGCTTCAGCACCTATGCAATCATTTTCTCATGGACTCACACAACTTGCAGGCATCCTATAATCCATCTTTGCACCTCTCAGCTTTTGTTGATTATTCTGATTAATCAGAGTCAGAGATGCATGTTAATTATAGTAAGCAAACTGCAAGCCTAATGAGGAAGAATCACTCTAGGCTTCTGCTTAGCCTGGCTGCCGCCTACCATGCCGCTTCAGGTAAGAGCCACAACCCATCTACACCTCATCGTTCTTCATCTGTAGGATGGAGCTGGAAAACAGCACATATCCTGAAGTTGAGTAGCGAAGTTTAAATATAGTAAGTCAAAAGCATTTGGAGCACAGAGAGAAATCAATAAACATTAGCTATTATATTTTAAGGGAATTGCTGGAAGTAAAATTGTTTGCATTGTTTTATTTAGGGAGACAAATCTATAGTTGAATTCATCTGTGACACAGAATTAGCTTTAAAAAGACAGTAAGATGTGACATAAAATAAAATCAAATATTTTTAAAATGTGAAAACACTTTAATGAATTTCAGCCCAGAAAGTATTGAACCAATATATTTGATCTATAAACATTTATCACCCATCCAGGTGTACGAGAGCAAACAAATTAAGCCCTTGCTCAGGCAATTACAGTCTTGCTGGAGAAGGCTGGCAGGATCTGAAAGTGAGAAATAGAATATTAAGCACCAAGATAGGAGGAAACTTGTAAGAGGCAATTAGTGAAAGATGAGAGTAGGTGAGCCAGGTGAAACAGCCTGGGAGGATGGGGTCAGAAAGGAAAGACCTCGAGAAGAGCCACCATTGTGGTACCAAAAAACCAGGGCTTTTGAACACCAGTGAGATGTACATCTCCTGTTAGGGTCATAGAATGCAGAGATTGACCAAGATTCTGCATCTTTAACCAGATCAAGTGACACCACAGGAAATGCCCCATTTTTAGCTTTCAGGAGATGTTGATCAACAAAATGGGCCCAGCTTGTGTTCTGGAGTAATATATAGAGGTTCCAGTGTTGGGGGCTATAAGAAGTTTACTTTATCTAAGTACAGAGTGGCAGTGAGGGAAAAAGGCATACACTGTGCAAAGGAGAAAGTGCGTGTGGGCAAATACACAGGCAAAGGGACATGTCACTTATGTGACCGGGAGAGTCTGATTCCTTTGGCACGCATGGGGAGAACTAATAGAGGAATCCACACACAGGGGGTTGTGTCCTTGGCACACACATGGGGAGGACTAGCAGAGGAACCCACACACAGGGCATTGTGGTCTTGGGCACACATGGGGAGGACTAGCAGATGAACCCACACACAGGGGGTTGTGTCCTTGGCACACACATGGGGAGGACTAGCAGAGGAACACACACAGGGCATTGTGTTCTTGGGCACACATGGGGAGGACTAGCAGATGAACCCACACACAGGGGGTTGTACCTTTGGGCACACATGGAAAGGACTAGCAGAGGAAGCCACACACGGGGTGTTGTGTCCTTTGCACACACATGGGGAGGACTAGCAGAGGAACCTACATATAGGGGATTGCGAGGAGATATTGAGTGGTGGCGCTGTGCTCCAGAAAAGGGGTAGAAATTCATATGTATTTATCTGTATTAAGGTGGTGATTGAAGTATAAAATAATTTCTGGCATTTTCTATGGGCCTGTAGGAAGAGATATTGCAGATAGCATAGTTGGGGATGTTCCCACATTGTGAGGATGGAGAAGTAACACAGAAGGCAGGGCCTGGGACTAAAGGAAAGTATGGTGGAAATCCCTTTGCCCTGGGAATCAAGGCAGAGCACAGGAGCTTGATGGGACAAGTCACCAATAGCATTCATTTAGATCTTTATTTCTGCATATGTAGTGTGCACATACTTGGATGTACATGTATGAGCAAGAGTAGATATTCATGAATGTTGCATGTGTGTATTGAGGTCAGGGGTAAATATTGAGGGTCTCTATCACTCTTCTCCCTTTTTGAGGCAGAGTCTGTAACTGAACTTAGAGCTCATCAGTTTTGCTAGGCTGGCTAGGAAACCCCGGGATCCTTCAGTCTACTCTACCAGGTACTGGAATTCCAAACCCATGTAGCACAGCTAGTGTTTCATGTGGGTGCCGGAGACTAGGACTCAGTTCCTCATACTTGCAAGCAAGTACTGGGCGAACTGAAAAATTTCCCCTGCCCTGTTTTGAGAAACAGTTTACTATGCAGCTGAGGCAGGCCTTCAATTTGTGATCCTTCTGCCTCAGCCTCCTGAGTACTAGAATTCCTGGTGTGCACTACCATTCCCACTTTGACTTTTATCTATCTATCTATCTATCTATCTATCTATCTATCTATCTATCTATCTATCTATGTATCTATCTATCATCTATCTATCTATCTATCTATCTATCTATCT
>NW_004949165.1:1735477-1739682 GCF_000317375.1 Microtus ochrogaster | reverse complement strand
ATGTATCTATCTATCATCTATCTATCTATCTATCTATCTATCTATCTATCTATCTATCTATCTATCTATCTATCTATCTATCTAAAGATTATATAGCCACCGGAGAAAACTCTTGGAAAAAAACACACAAGAAAAAACCCGCAGAATTGATTATAGAACCCATTCTCTGTTTTGTCCATATGCATATACATATTCATTTATGTCTTTTCCTCTGCCAATATAGTTTTTTCCACAAATTGGAATTATGATGTTTACATCATTTGCCATTCAGCTTTAAAATATATTCTGAATACTTCCCCCTGACATTAACAATCTATTGTCATATTTTTTTAATTGAACAAATCCAGGTTACCTGGAAATGCCTAGAAATATATTAGTGCCAAACAATTTATTTTCTAGCCTGTGGGGCAAGGACTGTAGTTTGTGGAAGGATTGAGGTGAGGAAAGGGGGAGAGTGCAGAGCGAGGAAGGTAAGACAGCACGCAGGCGTATTATCAGACGGAAAAAGTTGGATGGGGAGCTGAAAAATGAGATGTATAGAGAAGAGAAAGCTTGATAGTGTTGACATTTGCAATGAACAAAGTCATCCTCTAAAAAACCAGGTTTGACTTTGTGTCTGTGTGTATGGCCTGACAGGAACCGGAAGAAGGCACAGAATCCCTTGGGGCAGCCATGAGCTTGGCCATATGGGTCCTGGAAACTGAACTTGGCTTTTAACTATTGAGCCATCTCTCCATCTTGTAAAGCCATTTTCCCCCCTATTTTTAAATTTAAAAATCTTTAAAATAGAAATGAAGAAAAGTAAGTTAATTTGAAAAGAAATCTGATTTGGGCACGTGCTGCCATAAATGGGTGTCTACCATATGCTGCCATGTAAACCAGAAGATGGAAATACAAACAGTTCCATAGATATTGTTGACAATTAGTTGGCTTGTTGATAAAATTTTATATTAACAATTGAATCTTCTTTTTTTGTATGCTGTAAGTTTCTAGAGTCCATTTTAAAGGCTCCATAGAGAAGAAACCCTCAGCTAGGTACAGTGGTGCACACCATTAATTTGAGGACACAGGAGGCAGGGGCAGGTGGATCTCTGAGCTTGTGGTTAGTTTGGTCTACAGAGAGAGTTTCAGGGCTGGAGCTACATAGTGAGATCTCATCTTTAAAAAACAGAAATTAAAAAAAAAGATTCTTTATTAATTAATGTTTATGAAGAAAACCATCCCCTGAAGTATTTATTCTTCCTTTAAAAACCATCATTTACTTTTCTTTTGAGATTTATAATGCAATTATAATTTGTGTTGTGTCCCAGGATGTGATGCATTTTAAACAAGCTCTTGTTTGTTGCTGAATAGAATATGCAATGGCTTTAAAGGCCGTGCGTGTAACGCTATTCAGTGGGAGGACATGCTTCCTTTTCTGCCATAATCCTCACAAGATGCTACTGAATAGAACTGGGAAAGATCACGTGGCAGCCATGTAGGAAGTGGCCATGCTGTACTCAAGGAAATTAAGGTAGCCAGAAAAAGTATTAAAGTCACAGCAGTAAGGTAGGGGAAGGTCGAAATGACATTTCCAATTTAGAACTTCTATTTATAGTCGATGGAATTTTCCGAGTCTGTTCGGCAATGGACTGTCAGGTTCTGGATGTATTTTCAGCTTCAAAGGAAATTTGACTGACGAACCAACTATAATTCCATTCACTCATTCAAGTCTATGCAGTCTGTCAGGAAAAACCAGGAGATTGTTTTGGTAAAAGAACCCCAAAGATACTGTTTATACATCATACCAAGGCTTCATGAGTTGCCTAGAGATAACAACTTAAAGCATGATTCACTTCAAACAAAGACCTTAATGGGATCTGTTGTGAGATATTCTGGTATAGATCAAATTTTGGAATATAGGTAATATTCTGGGCCAAATGTTGTTTCTGTTATTAGTATGAATGCAGCTAGATCCCAAATTTCAGAAAGATGCTTTTTCAGAGAAAAGGGCATCAAATTATTAGAGTTTTGTTTTGTAACATCTCTTTATGTGTCTTCCTATCATCTATCTATCTATCTATCTATCTATCTATCTATCTATCTATCTATCTATCTACCTATCTATCTATCTATCATCTATCAATCAATCAGTCTATCATCTATCTATCATCTATCTATCATCTATCTATCTATCTATCTATCTATCTATCTATCTATCTATCTATCTATCTATCATCTATCTATCATCTATCTATCATCTATCTATCTATCTATCTATCTATCTATCTATCTATCTATCTATCTATCATCTATCAACCTACCTATCTAATCTACCTATAATCTATTTATTAATCTTTAACATCTATGCCTTTATCTGTTATCTATTATCTATCCATCATCTATTATCTATCTGGCTGCTTATCTATTTATCTAATCTATCAACAATCTGCCGGCTAGCTATGTGTGTGCATGTATGTGGGCATGCATATACTGGGCACACATATGGGATTTAGAAGAACATGTACAGAATCTGTTCTTTCCTTACAACAGATCAGCCCAGGGAACTGAACTCAGGTTGTCAGACCTGGCATCAATCACCCTTACCCATTAAACAGTCTCACTGGCCTGAGTTCTTTTCTATTGTATCAGTGTAACAAGGAAATTTATATAATCCGTCAGCAAAGCATACTGAGAGCACTTCCGTCTACAGAGAAGCGGGGAGCAGCTGTGCATTGTTCCTGATTACCGCATAAATACTTTATGGCACACTGTATCAGCTGTCTGTTTGGAACCACTCGAGTAGTTCTGAGTGTGATTCGCAGTTGCACCAGGAAATTTAAAACACGTCTGTGAGAGCAAAGAGCAGCTGTTGTGTGAAAAAGGAAGAGTCCGTCTGAAAAGAGAGTCTCGGCACTTGGGGGAAGGGGGTACCAGGAAAATCCCCTCTGTGGAATTCTATTAGAGGAAATTGAAATAA
Source organism: Microtus ochrogaster (assembly GCF_000317375.1). Taxonomy (NCBI): domain Eukaryota; kingdom Metazoa; phylum Chordata; class Mammalia; order Rodentia; family Cricetidae; genus Microtus; species Microtus ochrogaster. The sequence continues at coordinate 1,736,723 of NW_004949165.1, read as the reverse complement.
GATAGAGAGAATGATTTGTCTTAAAGTTATTACTGGATGCATTTGCTAGGAATTCCCATGGCAAAATAATAAATGAAAGCAACTAATTTTGCTCATGTTGTAAGTATAGCAAAATGAATCCCTCTGGAGGGATGGGACCCCAACTTGTCAGTTTTCACACAGTGGAAGCCTAGATTGACTAGCAGGACGTCTACTCACTTGTGCCTCAGGAGCATTCTTGTTATGATTTTCTGCTTATTATCTTTGATATCTGCAAACTGCAGAAATGCTTGGCCCTTGAATACTTTGCTGAAGCGCCAGAAACCTTGAAAAGTCACTATTGTACCGTAAAATTCCCATTCCATCCAAAGGTCCATGGAGGTCAAAATTTCAGGCTCTGCTGTGCTCCGGGAAACTGAATCATTTAACAGTCCGCAGATTGAATTACTGAACCATAAAGTAGGCAGTGATCCCACAGTGACTGGTGTGTCCTTTTCATTCATTTACGTTGTCTCATCTGGTTAAATGTAACAAAGCAGGAAACGGACACAATACGAAATGACCACAAAGTTGGCCTTGAGGGGACTGTCATGAAAACATGTCTTCTGTCTGTTTCCTTTGTGGGTCCAAAGGCCTCACAGCTTTTTGGTGAATCTTTCTCTGAGGAAGAAGGCTTAGATTCTGTCTTTACATTTTGTTCTTACAAAGTTGAGTGGAGACCTGCCGCTGAAGTATTCCTAGAGGAATATTTAGCCTCTGTAGCAGAACAGAAACCCAAACCATTCTGGGGTTCCTGGGCCAAGCTGGCTGCCTGATGGGGTGAAGATGCCTCCTGAAACAGTCGCAGGCTGAGGGGAAAGGCGACCACGCCTGCGCCTGGTACATGCGGAAGGTGAAAGTCCAATAAAACCTGAGTGTGAGTGTGGAGTGTTTGAGCGTTCAGTGCTTGAAAGAGGAACCTGCTTTCCCAAGTCTGCCTTCCTTTCTCTCCATTGGCTCTAATTGGAAATCAAATACAATTTAAGAATTTCTCTGAGGCCTGGAGAGATGCATGCTGCTTAGTGATGGAGAATGATAACTGCTCTTGTGGAGGACGGGAGTTTAGTTTCCAGCACCCTCATCAGACTTCTCCCAACCCTCTGCAGTGCCACCTCAAGGGAACTGGGTGCCCTCTTCCCGGCTCTGAGGCCATGTGCATGTGTATGTGTGAATGCACATGTACAGATACACACGCACACACAGACACACACACAGACACACACACAGA
>NW_004949165.1:1712137-1735377 GCF_000317375.1 Microtus ochrogaster | reverse complement strand
ACACACACACACACACACACACACACACACACACACACACACACAAAGTAAAGCTTTAAAAATAAAATGGGATTCCAGCCTTTGCTGGGTGACCAATCCTTTCTGTTTCATTGGAGATAACTATATAGTTCTGGTGGCCCTGTCAATCAAGATAGCCCAGCGTATCCAGCCAATACATGATCATGTGATCTAACATGAACCAATCAGATATTCCTTCTAGAGCTAAGACTTTGTGCTGTAGAAACAAAAGGATTTGATTGCTTTGGTCTTCCCAGTTTTGGTACAAGGTTGCAACTTTAACAGGTTATCAAAAATTAATGACTTAAAACAAGAGGACTTAATGACTCTAGGATGTCACCATGGTAGGATTAAGGTGTTGGCATGCATGTTCCTTTCTGGAGAGTCTTCAGGACAACCAGTCTCCATGTCTTTTCTCCTAGAGATCACTTATATTCCTTCCTTCATCCTGCAGAGCAGTAGGTCCTGCTTCCACTGTAGCTCTGGCCCTGCCTCTGTAATCCCCTTCCTGGCTAATTCTTCTCTTCCTCTTCCTTTTCTCCCCTTTGGGACTTTTGTGATCCCAGCGGGTTCACCAGGGTAATCTACATTCTTCTCTCTGCCTCAGTGCCAGCTGATTGTTTGTCTCTTTTTGCTATGTAAGAGTATGTGTTCGTGGGTCTAGGGACTAGGGTATGTGTAACTCTGAGGGCATGCTGTTTTGCCTCAGAGTCTCCTTGTTCCAGGTTAAAGAACTGCCCTGTTTGCTATCCAAGGGATTTTTAGGTCTCCTTTTTAATTCTTTATAACTATATTTTACCCCATTGAATAAACTTGTCATTTGTGCTTAATTTCACCTTTATTTTGCTTTTTAAAAGTGATTTGATTGAGATAGAATTACATCACCTCCCCTTTTCCTCCATCCAGTCCCTCCCAGCTATCCTCCCTTGAACCCTCCCATATCACCTCTCAAGCTGATAGCCTCTTTTATTTGATTATTGTTATCTATCTATATAAAAATATGCTGAGTCTGTTTTGGTTGTTTGCTTGACCATTTTGCATTTGACAGCCAACCAAGTGGATCATCACTGGGAGAGGCTAATTCTACTCCCAGCAGTCAGTCGTTAGTTGCCTATAGTTCTTTGTCTAGGAGTGGAGCCCCATGAAAATTTTCCTTGTTCACAGGAGCATGACTATTGGTATGGTCATTGTTTTAGTATTGTTAATATAGCCATTTCTAGAGAGAGTTTCACAGCAGACTTCCTGGCATTCTGACTCTTAAAATCTTTCTGCCTCATCTTCAGTGATGTTCCTTAAGACAGATGCAGGAACTGTGATGCAGGTGTATTGGTTGGGGCCGAGTTCCCCATGAGCTGTTGTGTCTCTGTGTTGTGTCTGATTCCATTTATTGTGATGGTCTCCATTGACTGTAAAGAGAGGCGTCTTGGGGGTGGGTAGTTATGCCATCTGTGAATACAAGGGTAAGATTTAGGATATAGAGAGGAATTATGATGGTCTTGAAATGGTTGGTCATATATTCTTTTCTCACTAGCCCCAGAAAGCTAGGTTTTCAGTAGTAGTCATGGTTTCCCTCCTGTTGAGTGAACTTTAAATTTGACTGGACAGCCATTGGTCACAACTAACATGTGGGTGCCACTCGTGTGTGTGTGTGTGTGTGTGTGTGTGTGTGTGTTTGTGGATAATTTCAGGTAAATATGAACTAATATGACTTCTTGTGACTTTATCAAATAACCTTCATGTTACTTTTTTCTTGTCTCTCCTTGTTCTTCTGTAATAACCTCCCTCCCCAGCTGGAGCTCCCTTCCCATTCAGTATTTCATTCTCACTTTTGTTTGTTGTCCCAAAGGATTTTGGATATTTTTTTCTAACTCCATGTAAAGATATTGTATCCATCCAATGCATTTGTTCTTTGTGCTTAGAGTCACAAGAAATCTTCTTCTTCTTCTTCTTCTTCTTCTTCTTCTTCTTCTTCTTCTTCTTCTTCTTCTTCTTCTTCTTCTTCTTCTTCTTCTTCTTCTTCTTTGTTTTAGGTGCAAGAAACCCTATATTGACATATTGTTTTTAGGCTTTAGTAGTCTAATAAACTAGGAAAGGAACTGATCTCAATCTGTTTTTATCTGTCCTCCTTTCTTTTCCAGTGGAGGACACTAGTAAGACAAGGTGGGGGAGGCACTTGGAGGTTGGTGTCTGGCATTCTTTCTGTTAATGGGCAGATCAAAGACAGAGAGCTAGCGCTGTGTCAAGGTGACTGAGGATGACAGCAGCAGCTCAGCTGTCTGCTGAAACAAGTAGTGAAAGGGCCTGATGTTTATTCTTTCTCAAGGCAGGAGCAGACGATGCAGTGGTTATCAGTTGTTACTTTTTGTGATACTAGCAGAGCCATTCAATTAAATATTGCTAACATAATTTTTATCCTTTCATTTTCTTTCTTTTTATGTTTATTATTTAAATGTGATGGATGCAACAGGAAGCTATGTCTTGTTCTTTGTAAAAGTCTAGTTTGGCAAATGCTACACTTCACGGTGATGTTAGGTTCTTTATACTTCATGTAGCTATTGATGTGGTTAGATTTAATTCTGTAATAAGTTTTTTGTTGGCGTTTTGTTTCACTGTTTATTCCCCTTTCCTATTTTCTGACTTCTTTTGGATAATCATTAAAGTTTTTGAGATATTTTTAAGTATGTGTGTCTCTGTGTGTGTGTATGTGTGTGCTTGTGTGTATGTATGTGTATCTGTGTGTCTGTGTCTGTGTGTATCTGTTTCTGTAAGGCTATGTGAATGCCCATGATGGTGCCTGAAGAGGTTAGGAGAAGATGTTAGATGCCCTGGAGCTGATTGTGAGCCACCCAACATGGGGACCAAGAACCAAGCTCAGGTCCTCGGGAACAGTATATGTTCTTAACCACTGAGTCATCTCTCCGACTCTTAATGATCATTTTAATAACTCATTTTCTAATTTGTAGAAGTTAAGTATTTTTCAACCAACAAGACTCTCTGCCGACACAATAATGCAAATCAAGCCAGATCAGAACAAATTAAAAAAGGAACCCAGGTTTACTGCATGCCAGTCAGTGTTCCAGGGTGGAAAGAAGAACCAGAAGACCACAGAAAACTGGGAGACCACATGTTCATTTTCTGGGGTCAGTTTAAATAGCCCGTGGGAGTGGCCTTCCCTGGGGAGGGGTCATTGTTTGGAGTACTTTTGCGGAGGTGGAGTTTGGACTGAGGCAACTCCCAGGGGAGGAGGCTTTGACATAAAACTTTCCATCCAACATTTCAAAGTGGATGCCAGGGGGCTGGGGTAAAGCCCCCAAGTAAACATTCCAGACTTTTTGTATAAAGGGGTGTCAGGGAGCTGACTCTTCCAATCAAACATAGACTTATTAGCTATAACTCTTTGCAATAATGTTGCATTGTTTCAGTAGTTGCCTATGGCAACCATGTTTAATTTATTGTGTTTTACATTCTTGCACTGTGCCATTTTATGTACTAAATCCATTTACAACTAATCCAAGATCACTTTCAAATAATATTACCATGGCTTGTGTGTGGTGGGAGTAACTTATGATAGCAAAAGTACTAGTTTATCTCCCCACCTACATTTTTGTCATTGCTGCTGTTCATTTTGGTTATATATAAGCATATATATTTTATGGCTGCCTGTTCCTGGGGAGCTAAAAAAAAATGCCTATTCATTCGTGATAAGCTTAGGGTAGTATGAATAACCCTCATGGAAATTACACTGTGGAGTTCCTGCACAGCTTGAAGGCAGCTCAGCTGATCTTAAGAGTCTCACTTCCCAGAAATTGCCACTGCTTATGTAACTTTTGGGAGGAGCTCTGAGGATCTTCAATATTTTAGGAAAATTCTGATCCTTGTAAGTTTCCAGCACATCCTGATTCTTGTGGACCTCTCCTCTGGAGGATGGGCTGCTTCAAATGAGAGGACATGGCTACATAATTGGATGGTATGAAATTGTAAAAGAGGACTTAGGCAGTCCAGAGAGAGAAGACAGTAGGACTTGAGGAAGGGGTAAATAATAACAAAGCTCTCTCTCTCTCCCTTAAGCAGACACACACATACATGCACAGACAGACAGATACAGAGAGGGCAATTAAACTCTTTACTTTGGTAACTTAAACATTTAAAAAGAATAATTAAAGCTTTTCTTTATGTAGATCTGAATTTCTAAATTATATTGTTTCTCATTCTCTGTAAGATTTCCTTCAACATTTGCTTGTAGAAAGAAGTTTATAATTTTTTCTTTTTCTTTATTCAGCTCTCATACAACACATCCTGACTGCAGCCTCTAATCCCTCCCCTCCTTCTAGTTCTTTTGAATAAATCTATATTCTTGAACTCAGCAGTTCCTCAGCTGTGCATAGTATACTAATCAGTCCACCAGAAGCAGCCTACATTTCTCATACTGTGTTTTTTAATGGGTTTCTTTATACGTTTATAAAACAGTCTTTGGATTCACCTTCTAATTTAGCTTCTCTAGGATCGTGAATTATAAGCTCACTGTCCTTTATTTATGGCTAGAAATCAAATATGTATACATCCCATGTTCCTCTTTTTGGGTCTGGCTTACCTCACTCAGGATAGTGTTTTCTACTTCCATCCATTTGTACGCAAACTTCAAGAATTCCTTGTTTTTTACTGCTGAGTAATACTCTAATATGTATATATTCCATACTTTCTTCATCCATTCTTTCATTGACCAAATCAGGAGCAGAAGGAGGGGGAGCACGAGCAAGGAACTCAGGACCGCGAAGGGTACACCCACACACTGAGACAATGAGGATGTTCTATCCGGAATTCACCAAGGCCAGCTGACCTGGGTCTGAAAAAAGCATAAAACCGGACTTGCTGAACATAGCAGACAATGAGGACTAATGAGAACTCAAGAACAATGGCAATGGGTTTTTGATCCTACTGCACATACTGGCTTTGGGGGAGCCTAGGCAGTTTGGATGCTCAACTTACTAAACCTGGATGGAGGTGAGCGGTCCTTGGACTTCCCACAGATCAGGGAACCCTGATTGCTCTTCAAGCTGATGAGGGAGAGGGACTTGATCGGGGGAGGGGGAGGGAAATGGGAGGCGGTGGCGGGGAGGAGGCAGAAATCCTTAATAAATAAATAAATTTAAAGAAATAAAAATAAATAAAACAGTAAAATTTTCTTTTATTCCAAATTTCTGAAAAATGAAAAGTTCTCATGATCTACTCTAATTATTCTAACTGAATGACTCCAAACTCTATTTATATTCTTTCAAGCTTCTATATTTTGCCTCAGACTTGAGGCTCCCAAAGTACATGGGAATATTTGGACTCCTTGATGTTTCTTTGAGTCCACTTGAAGCACGAAGATGTGATAAGGTCATCCATACACATTCAAACTGCACACATTTCTTATAAATCATTTGTGACAAGCTTGGAAGACATCCCCAGCAAGAAGATACTATTGCAGAACACATATACATAGGTCATTCTGAATGACCACAGTACAGTCAGTCTTGCACGATAGCTCTCTCCACTGTCCACCATCACTAACAGGAAAGAACAGTATGAGAATTAGGCCTTGATTGACTCATTTCCTATTCCAAAGGATCTTTTCATGACATACAAAGACACTGTAGGCTTGCTTGAACTGGCATCTCTAGAGTGTCATCCAAGAATAGAGTTGTGAGGAGATTTCTGAGTGATTTTTAGAAAATGTCAAGAAACCAAGACAAGAGTCTTGTGACCTCAGGTGGAGGATAGGAGTGAGTTTTACTTCAGATTGTTCATTATAACTTGTTATTGTTATTTGTTTATATGCCTCTATGGAAAAACATGTTCTGTTGCATGCAGCTCGCTTGCCACATATGGCTTGCCTTTGTGATTGTACACTTTACTCATGTGACTTCTCTTAGCCCTTAGGGTATAAATTGTCTGATGCTCTCAATAAAGCTGCCTATTGCACGAGACATTAGTTCGTCTTCTTTATTAGCTCCTTTTTCCTGGGTCCTTCTGTTTCTAGAGTGGTGCCAGGCATCCTTCTTATTTCATTCTGATCTCTTTTAAGACCAATACCTCTTATTTTTTTTTAAAGTTGAATATACTGTTTCAATTTGGCCAGTGTGTCTCTGTAGTGAGGATAATATTGGGACCCCTATCTGCCTGGGAAATCCATCTACAGTCTCTTACAAGATACTTTTGCTTCTATTTGAGCCTAGACTGACCTTCTGATGAGGTGAAGGAAGCTTGGTACAAAGGCTGAGAGTCAAGTTCCTAAGGTCCTTCACTATTATTTCTGGCTGTGCGCTTGCTGATTCTTCCAATGAATTTTCTTCATAGGACATCTAAAACGACCCAGGAACCATGGCTGGGTTAAACACTTGTGGTTCCACTGAATGTGCTGAACTAGCTGTCTTAGGATTTTATTGCTGTGAAGAGACACTATGAACAGGGCAACCCTTATAAACGAAAGCATCTAATTGTGGCTGGCTTACAGTTAAAAGGGTCAATTCATTATCATCATGGAGGCATACAGGCAGAGATGGTGCTGGGGAGGTAGCTGAAAGTTGTATATCTGGATTCACAGCAGCAAGTCACAGTGATACACTAGCCAGCCTTGAGTTTCTGAGACCTCAAAGCCCATCCTCTACTGACAAACTTCCTCCATCAAGGTCACTCCTCCTAATAGTGCCACTCTCTATGGGCCTATGCGGGCCATTTTTATTCAAACCACCACACTTGTTTCAAAAAAAATTTCCTAGTCTAGTAAGAAACTGAAACTCCAAACTTCAACAAGCGATGGTGAAATAAGTCCTTCTACAGCCTTCATCTCTTAGCTTTTCCTCTTGGTCTTCTCCGGATTCCTGTCTGTATCCTCATTATCCATCATGCTTACACAGTTTACTTCAGCTCCTGGAGGTCTCAGCTTATTACTCTTACTACAGCTGATCTCAGGGGAAATCCTCCTGAAGAGAGGGAGGAAGGATTGTAGGAGCCAGAGTGACAAGGACATCACAAGAAAACCCACAGAAATAACTAACCTGGGCTCATAAAAATTAACAGAGTCTGAACCAAGAACCAGGGAGCCTGCATGGGACTGATCTAGGCCCTCTACATATATGTGACAGTTGTGTAGCTTGGTGTACTTGTGGGATTCTCAAAAATGGGAACAGGGCTCTCTGTAATGCTTTGGTTGGTTCTTGGGAACCTATTCTTCATATTGGATTGCCTTGCCCAGTCTAAAACAAAAGAAGGTATTTAGTCTTACTGAAACTGATATGCTTTGCTTTGTTAATACTCATGGGAGGCCTGTTCCTTTCTGAACAAAAACAGAGGAGGAATATATTGAGGGAGAGGTAGAGAGGAGGTGGTAGGAGGGAGTGGGAGGAATTGAGAAAGGGGAAACTGTGGTCAGATGTAAAAGAAATGAATCAAAAAGAAAAAAAAAAACAAGGTTAGTACATCTAAGGACAATTTTAGATCCCGGAATTATGCATGCTAAATCTTTGATGGATTAGGTCTTTGTTACGAATTTTGAAGATTTTGGGTACTATGTGCTGCTTTCTAATGTTAGAATGATACCTCCAACACAGTGTCAGATGTGCTGGGTACCTATTCCATTCCCCACTGGATCTATGGGTATGAGGCAAATCATGGCCTCATTGGGCAACAGGTTATATAATACCCTCAGCATTAGCAATTTAAGAGTTTCTTTTTAACATAGTTAAGTAGACAGTTGAACAAGCAGGTTATTGTAATAAAGGCTAGGAACAAAAAGATTAACTTCCCAACCATGGCCATAAGTAGAGTAGTTAACCAGAGGGACCAGGACAACAAAGATTGCTACCAATTGTATGGTGATTTGAATGAAACCATACCCATTCAACTATAAGTTCATTGGGAATGACATTATTAGGAGGTGTTGCCTTGCTAGAGTAGGTGTGGTCTTGTTTGAGTAAGTGTGTCACTGGGAATGGGATTCAAGGTTTTTAAGCTCAAGTGTCATTCTATCTTCCTGCTGCCTGCCCATCCAGATGTAGAACTCTTGGCTCCTTCTACAGCACCATGTCTGTTTGCATGTTGGCACACTTCCTGCTGTGATGACAGTGCACTAAACCTCTGAACTGTAAGCCAGCCTCAATTAAATGTTGGTCATGGTCAGTGTCTCTTCATAATAACAGAAACCCTAAGGTAAGTTGTTAGATTCATGATGCCTTCTTTCTCTTTTTGAGCAAGGTTAAGCTTTCTGTAATTACCCCTGACTGGTTGGCATAGAAGTAACAAGTTTCTCCCCTTGTCACACAGAGGCTCCTTTGTTTCATGTAAAGGAGATCCAGTTCTCTTATTTTAAATACCAGCATTGGTGAAGGAGTCTAAGTGGATGTTTTGGTAGGAAACAACCCAAGTTGGCGTTGACTTGGGCACAGAGTTCCTTCAAGTGTTATCTCTTATAACTTGAGTTGATGTCCCAACAGTGGACGAGTCTGTGATGCCTGTCCCCAGCAAGAGGGAAATGAGAACGGGGACAGCTTGCTGTGTATGGAGAAGCGCAGAATCAGATGGAGGTAGGCCTTCTCCTTTTTTTTCAGTACATATAATTTTTTTCAATTTTTGAAACCATCTTATTTTGCATACCAATCCCTGTTTCCCCTCCTTCCCTTTGGACACCTGTGGTAAGAATGCAAAGGTGTGGAATCTCCTTTAGTACAAACATTTTAGAAGATGCACATTTTGTTAAACCATTAGTGCAAGCAAGCCAGGTAGTCTCTGGGTACTGGGGGACTGGAAATGCATCCTCCTGCCATTTCTGGAGTTAATCTGTTGTGTGTAGATATAGGAATCTGTATGGAGGAACTTCTTAGGGGATAACTTGGGGACATTAGGCAGACACCCTTCCCTTGGAGGTTACCCAGGGGGGAGCTTAGGTTGGTCCTATTTACAGCTATTGGTGTTGGAAGGAGCGTATCGTTTGATTAGTTTCAATCCCAACATATCATGGGGGCTTGGGGCCCAGGTCCAGGCAGCAGTCCTGACCTATGCCCAGTTGGGAATGGTTATAGAAGTGCTATACTCTTCCTAGTATCCCGAATACAAAGGGGCTGGCTTCTCGGACTCCTACACACTTCTTCTCAAGTTTATTGAAAGAGTTTCTGGGAGAGGTAGATTGGGGCTTACCACCTTAGAGGGGACCCAAGATGGGTCAGCTTGAGCCAATGAGATGGGTTACTCTAGGTGCAGAATTTTTTTTAACACACACACACACACACACACACACACACACACACACACACACACACACATACACCCCTTTGGCTTTTTTCTAGATCTTAACCTTAGTGTATTGATATGAGATTGCATTGTTCGTGGTGATGATTTTTTTCTAGGACTATGAAGGAATCAGTGTGCCCACACAGGAGGATGCAGTTTTGCAACCCCACCAAGCACAATGGTATTTGTCTGATTTCTGGCAGCTCCAGGGCAGAATTGGGGTGTGAAGGTGGGAGTGTGGGGGTTGGGAAGGGGAGGACAGGTACCAGATCAGATGTTTTGAACAGATAGGCCACTGGACTCCTTTAAGGTTCCAGTGTCTTGTCAAGGATTCCCTTTAGAGGATGGGACCTTCATTTCCCCCTTTCCTTCCCTGGTATCTCTGCTTCCTCACTCTGGGATCTCTGTCAGTCTCCCTAAGTGCTGTCAGTCACTACTTCCTGGGTTGTTCTTAGTTTTTTTGTTTTTGTTTTTGTTTTTTACAGTCATTATTATTGTAAACTTTTTGTATAGTTTCTAATATTTGGGATCTATTATAACCTCAAACTTTTTAACTTTTGAACTTTTTTCTTTCTTTTTAATATCTGGGGCTGGCTGCATAACAAAAAGCAACATCGCTTGCTTGTTGGTTTTCTGGCATGTCATGGCACACAGCAAGCATTGCAGAAGCTCTCCAAGAACCAAGCAGGAGATTCTTTTTTTTAAAAAAAATATTTATTTATTTATTATGTATACAATATTATGTCTGTGTGTATGTCTGCAGGCCAGAAGAGGGCACCAGACCCCATTATAGATGGTTGTGAGCCACCATGTGGTTTTTGGGAATTGAACTCAAGACCTTTGGAAGAGCAGGCAATGCTCTTAACCTCTGAGCCATCTCTCCAGCCCCCAAGCAGGAGATTCTTGGGGCTCTTTTATTGCCTCACTCACCTTAGGCAGATTGGTAGGTTTTGTAGGAGCCATCTTTGATCATTCTAAAAAAGACCTAATGAAAAATTTCCCAATCCTCTTTCCTTGGTCAGTATTGGGGCCAGAGAGAAGGGAAAGCCAGGTCAGACAGAAGGGAAAATCTGCTCTATCTGGGTGGCATTGTCCGGCAGTGATCTGCTACCCAGCCTTGGCTGTGAAGAACAGCCAGGAGCTGTTGGTAGTCATTCCAGGATGGCTGGTGGGTATAAAAGTCTCCAGGAAACTAATAGTAGGTCTGAGGATGATGAAAGCTATTTCATCACAAGGCTTTTTTAGGGTTACTAATAACACAGTTAGAAAAGGCTGGATACCTGGATGATAGCACTACATATAAGAAACCCGCGAACAAGTCATCTCTGATCCACAAAATGTTTTCCAGGATTGATGTCACAAGGGTCTGGAAGAACTCTTCAGCAGATGTCTGTTGAATGACTTTAACTTGTCTTACTGGTTGTGCTATTTTAGGGGAGGAAATGAAAACAAAAAACATTCTAACCTTTTGTTTTTGTTTTGTTTGCTAAAATGATAACTTTCAGATATTTGGGCATATGAAAATGGACCTCTGTTTGTGCCCTTGCCTTGGGCTCCTGAAACACTGCTGTGCTCTGACTGATAATCCATCTCCCTGAGCTCCCTGTCAATAAAGAAGTACAGAGAAGAAGATGGATGGACCCTCTAGTGTCATGCTCCTTCGAGGCATCAAAGAGAGAAGATGTAATTGGCTGGACCTCTAGCCCTGAAGCCTATCGTAACATTTAGTCATCAGCTAGCTTTCCCTGAATAATAGAACTTTTCTCTGAAAAGATTGTACAAAGCGTGGTGTTAATGCATCTTCAAAATTGATCCAATCAATAGGTATTCACTGTATTTTCACTGAAAATGAGAAAAGAAATAAGGGTCTAGAATGAGAGGTATAGAATACCATGGTCATTCTAGGAGACTTGAAGTGATTTTTTTGGATGTTTTTTGGGCAATTTTTCAAGAGACATGGGCTTTTTGTTTGTTTATTTGTCTTTGTTTTTTTAAGACCTGGTTTAGGTATTTTGAGTTAGAGTAGCTTAAAAATTCCAAGTAGTTAATGCTTTGATGAATTCATATATTGAAGTACATATGTGTAACATATTTTTCTAATTTCATTGACTTATTCTTTACTATTCTTAGCAATGTATGCATCTCTTCATTTTCTTACCATAGAATCTCACTGAATTTTACGCTCAATCAGAAGTTTCAGATGAGCCGGGCGATGGTGGCGCACGCCTTTAATCCCAGCACTCGGGAGGCAGAGGCAGGCGGATCTCTGTGAGTTCGAGACCAGCCTGGTCTACAGAGCGAGTTCCAGGACAGGCTCCAAAGCCACAGAGAAACCCTGTCTCGAAAAACCAAAAAAAAAAAAAAAAAAAAAAAAAGAAGTTTCAGATGCCCCATTAATATTTTAAATTGGAACTAGCAAACATTAAAACACACTGACTTGCAAAGGTTGTCAATAGAAAATACAATTCATGTCTGGTTTGCTTCTAATAAGTTTGATGTTTTATTGTCATATAGAAACAAAATGGCATCCTTAGTAAAACTTAATGATATTTAACTTCTTTTTTTGATTGAAATAGACCAAAATTAACAGCAATATTTTTGATATTACCTCTACACAAACCCCTTATTTTATAAATCAAGGCTAGACAGTCCATACGGTAATGGTAAAACAAAAGAAAACAAGTGGGCCACCATGAAGCTGCTCTCCATGGTCCACCTACTAAAAGGCTTAGGAAATGTGGGTCCCACAAAGAACCATGGGCAGCACCCACAGGCAGGGCCCAAAACCAGGCCTTCTTCTGACATTTTAACTATAACTGATTCTACGAAGTTCATTTTATCAAAGCAAAATTTCTATACAAGTTTTTGTTTATTGAGCTTGAAAACTTCTTTAGTGATTTCTGTGATTGTCAATCATAATTGGGTGTTTTTGTTTCCTTTCTTCAGTGAGGAGGAATGAACCCATGACCTGTACGCCTCAGCTGAGTAAGTACTGTACTGTTGAACTACACCCCCATCTTACTATGAATCCTCCTGCCTTGAGCTCAGTATTCATCCAGGCTGGCCTAAAACTCAATGCTCCTCCTACATCTGCCTCCTGAGTGTAACTATTTCAGATTTGCTAACACATATAAAACTCTTCTCCCAGGTTAAGAGATGCATTAGTTAACACACTTCCGGCCCTCTCCTGTGATTGATGGCCACCCAATCTCTGAGTCTCTCCCTTCTTCAGAGCATCTCTGCTGGGTTCTGGAACAGAACAGTGCTTCAGCCTTTGTGGTCTTAAAGCTGTTTCTCCAGACCAGGATTTTTCTGCCTACAGAAAGGCCTGGTGACTAGGTGCAAAGAGACCTTGGGGATTTAAAGCTAACCCCCTGGTGAAGTCTCTTGGGGCTCTTTGTTTTCCTTTTTTTGAAAGGTTAAAGGCCAACTCTTTCAATCCTGCTGGTCTACACTCCTGTACTGGGGGATCTGAATATTGTACTGTGTTTCCAACAGCTATTCAGAAGTTTCGCCACTTTTTCTTTTCTCTTTTCTTTTTTTTCTTTCTTTGCTGGTTCATTGCTCTAATTTTGTCTTCATTAAATTCTTTTAAGTGTTTTCTCTGTCTGCTGTCAGCTTGGTAAGTTCAAACATGGTTGGCATTTCATTGTTTTGAAGAAAGGCCCAAATTCTACAGATCACAATGGTCTTGTGGTTTCTGGTGTGTAGCCTGTAGCTCTGACTCAGTTCATCAGGTGTTTTATCTTCCAAGTTTGCTCTTTTAAAATTCTCCACCCACTTCTGGTGTCTGGCTTGTTCCTTTTGGATGCTGAAGGTCAAGACAGATCTGTACTTGACTGGATGCTGTTGGAATCTGTGAGAAAGTCAGCCACCCTGCAGTAGCCCCCCCCCCTCTCCCTGCAGCAGCCCCACCCCTCTCCCTGCAGCATAATCAGGACAGACTATTTTAGACTAGCTGGACAGCAGGCTGTCAGGACTACACATGAGTGGGGGTGGAATGGGATGGCTGGGTGGGTAGAAAGGGACTGTGCCCAGAGGGCTTCCATTTATTTTATTTATTTATTTATTTATTTATTTATTTATTTATTTATTTAGTCTTTCTATGTAGACAATTTTCTTTTCATCAATCTAAAGCCCCTATTTCCTAGAATTGAATTAGCTTTGTAATGAAGGACTGAATAAATAAATAAATAATAGGCTGGACTGTCACTCACCTGTAGGTCCAGATACTTACAGGAAGCTAAGACAGAAAATGGTTTGAGCCTTGAAATTGGAATCAACCTTGGAGATAAAGATAGGAATAGAGATAGAGATGATAGATAGGTAGGTAGATATATAGATGAGATATAGATAGAGAGTTCCTATTTTACAATTGGAACATTTTTAGTGAACTAACATAAATTGAAAGTTTTGGAAGTCAATTGTGTACTTAGACTGAGAAGATTTTTTAGCACTAAATGCTTGCTCTGTAAACATGAAAACCTGAGTTTGGATCCTTTGCACCCAAGTAAAGACAGAATGTTGTGGCATCTGAAACCCCAGCTCTGGGGGATTTCAGATCTCTGGAGCCAAATCAGCAAGCTTCAGGTTCAGTGAAAGAGATCATGTCTCAAGAAATAAGGTGGAGGGTCTGGAGAGATGACTCAGTGGCTGAGAATCTGGATGTTCTTTCAGAGGACATGGATTTGATTCCCAGCACCTACATGGTGACTCACTACCATCTATAACTCCATTCCCAGGAGAACTAATTCTTTCTGGCCTCTAGAGGTATCAGTCATACACAGAGTGCTCAGACTTATGTGTAGGCAAAACACCCCCACACATATCTGTTTTAGAGGTGGAGAAAGAAAGACCCTCAAAATTGATCCTCTGACCCCCACATACACACAAGGGCACACTTACACAATGTAATGGTCTGTCCTGTCCCTTTAGAGACAAGCCCTGCCCACTCCCTCCCTGTCCACCTAGGCAAGCAGATCTTCCTCCTGCTTCGAGGCTGAGCTCCTTCCTTTCCATCTCTCTCCGGAAGAAGCAGCTTCTGTTTCTCTCCCTTCTTCTCCCCTTCCCCACCTCTCTCTCTCTCTGGTTCTCGTTCTTTCTTTCTCTCTCTGCCTCTCTCTCTTTGTCCTCTTTCTCCCTCCCTTTTCCCCTTCCCTTCCATAACTCACTAAATAAAAAACCCACTTTCTCTGCATGGCTGCCTATCCATCTCTGTTTCTCACCTGACATGTGACTCCCTGCCTGGGACCAGCTACCTTGGTGGCCTGCCGTGGTCTTGTGACCCACTGCCTGCTGCCACCACTTGGGGAATGGTGTTGTTTTATTTTTACCATAACACATACTACACATACTTATACCAAAAATGTGTGTTTAATATTCCTAGCTTGCAACCATCACAGCACACAGTGGAGCATGGGTGTTGCCCCACATGATGGAAGGCTGACTAGAAGCTATAGTCACAGTCTTGCTCAGCCTATTGAAAGGGAATTTTACTATTCTGCCAGCCAGGCAAGAGCATGCCTTTTCCACCATGCTGGTCTATATTCCTCAAGCTGTAAACCAGTATAAGCCTGCCCACCTTTAAATTGTGCCTATCTGGTGCTTTGTCACAACAACGGGAGAGTAATTCATATAATGAGATACACAACAAGATTTAGTTTGGTAACATGGAACATTGGAATTGTTATGCCCAGATCAAGGGGTTTCCCCCCCCAAAGAAAAATTAACTAGTAGACTGAGTCCTGTAAGTAAAAGCAAAGAGCCTTTATTCTTATACAAGTCTGCAAACTCGGACTCTCTATGTGTTCAATGTATTGGAGTGGTCAGAGACTCCTGAACTCAGTTAGGGTTGAGTTTTTATAGTAGCAAAGGTAGGGATAAAAAATTTCTAATGGATGATATATATTCTAGGGGTGTCCTAGTGAAAAGAGATGGGTATATGTTGGCATCTACAATGGTTGGAACGTCAGGAATTTCCTTTGGATGGTCTGTTTCTAGGTGGTGCTTGGTTAGTTTCAGTTTGTGGTCTTTCTTTGAACCAGGTATTGCCTTAGAGTAAACTATTGAGACTCTGGCCTCTATTGAGCTTGTAATGGCTGGGTCCTAGATCCTACAGGTATGAGTCCACTCTGATTTTTAGTCTGGTCTGTTCAGTCTGTGCAGAGCACAGCAATGGTCTTCCAGATTTGTTTCTTAACTACCGTGCTTTCCCAGTAGAGATGTGTTACTGGAGTTCCTGGCCACTATTTCAAGCATCATAGGAGAGACACCCAAATCACCCCCGAGGCTAAGCACTCTGGAGTTGTTAGTGATGTTTGTAGATAGTCAGTCACCAATCTGAGGGGCAAGTTCTTGAAGTCACCCAGATCCTGGCCACTTTCTCTTCCTGTCAGTCTCCAGGTTGTGGACACTTCCTCCTAATTCACTTCCTCTCTGCATTTCCCATGCTGACATGGCTCCTTTCCCTGCAGCCCCCATGCCATCCTCTACTCAGACATTGGCAGTTTATTGAATATCTACTGAAAGTCAGACACATATCGTTGATGCTTATCCCCATGGGGTTTAATTTGGGGTAGGAGGCAGGGGAGAGGTGGACAAACAGCAAACAGTCCATGAGAAATTGAAACTTGACAATATGGTAGATCATCATAGACAGAAGGCATAAGTATGATAACCAATATGTTAAGTGTTTGGCTGTGGGAATTATTAATGATGTATAGATTTAGCTTTTTCCTTTTTATTTACTCTTCTCTCATATATTATATCCCAACTGTGGTTTTCCCACCCTCCTCTTCTTCCAGTCCCTTCCCACCTCCCCTCCCCTCCAGATTCACTCTTCTTCCTTTCCCTTCAGAAAAGGACAGGACTCCCAGGGATATTAACCAAATGTGGCTGCCAAGTTAAAGTAAAACAAGGCAGCTCTTCTCATTTTAAGGTTGGACAAAAGAACCCAAAAGGAGGAAAAGGGTCCCAAAAGCAGGCAAAAGAGTCAGAGATAGACCTTGTTTCTGCTGTTAGTAGTCTCACAAGAACAACAAGCTACACAACTATAACATATATACAGAGGACCTAGGTCATACCCACACAGGCTCTCTGATTGTTGGTTCCATCTGTGAGCCCCTATGAACCCACGTTAGTTGATTCTATGAGTTTTCTTGTGGTGTCTTTGACCCCTCTGATTCCTACAATCCTTCCTCGACCTCTTCCACAGGATTCCCTGAGCTATGCCTAATGTTTCGTTGTGGGACATTTAAATTCTTAAACATAAACAACATTAAAATTATTTTAGTGTAGTAATACTGGGGCCCATGTAGATACACTGGGACTGAATTTAAAAGGGCAATTTTGAATTCCCCAAGAAGATCTTGACTAAAGACTAGATATGGTTACTTAGTTTTTTTTTTTCTGACATTTTATTTCTAAGGATAAAAGGTGAAATCTAGTTATAAGTTCCACTGGAAGACAATTATTTAAAAGAAACTTATAATTCTAAAATGTATGTTACATCTTACAATCGTTAATCCTTAATTATGCTGCCCATTTTGGGAAGGAGAAGGAAAGAATTCCTAAGGAGCACCACATGTGTGAATGGACAGTGCTTGGCTTGCTCCATAAACATACCTAGTAGGCAAAGACTGTGTCCCGTTTCTAGCTGAGGATACCGGGAAGGAACAGCCTGCTTAGGATCACGGAGTTAGTAAATTTGTCTAATTGATTCTGAACTCTATGTGTTGTGGATTTGCTGCGGGTCCCCACAAACCAAGGTGACGACTGGTCCCCAGCCATGTGGTGGATAGTCCCCGGTGAGTGTTGTGGGCAGGTGGTGGGTGGGAGGCAGACAGATAGGCACACCATTCAGATGGGTTTGCTGCAAGCTGCCAGGGTCCCAAGCAGGGACAGTGCACAAAACCACGCGGTAGGCTGCATGTGACTGCGGCAGGTGGGCAAGAGAGACAGATAAACATACCATGTAGAGTAAAGTTAGGTTAAACATTTATTAGGTGGGTTATGGAGGGGAAGGAAAAAGGGAAAAGGGGGGAGGAGGGAGGAAGGGAGAGAGAGAGAGAGACGCAGTCCCTCAGAGAGAGGGGACAGGAAGAGAGTAGGGGTTTGAGGCTGCAGACAGGAAGGGAGTGGGTGTGGCTTGCCTCTTAAAGAGACAAAACAATCATAACACTGTGTGTTCAAAAAGTATCATTTGGTAATTAAGTTTTCCATGGGATGTATTCAGGAGGTATGGCCCCTTCCCTTCCTTCTCTTATGTGCAGAGCCAGAGAAACCTTCCCAAAGCCTAACTGCATCTTGAAGGCTGAATACGTTATTGAGGAGGAAGTGAAGGGATTTCAAGGAAATCTCCCTTCTAATTCAGGGACTCTTGAGTGTATGTGTTCAAGGGATCATCAGCCATCTACTATGACTAGTGTCCACGCTCTGCATTTATGTGTGAGATAGGCCAGGAAGTGGGATAGGATAGGATGTGAAACTGAGAGACAGGTAGGAGCTCCATCCAGAGAAGGCTTGTGAGACACACTGTGGTATGGATACCAAGCCTGTCAGGAAGGGGGAATCATCATGGAGTCCTCCTGATTCTTAGGGAAGGTATAATTGCACACCCTCCATTTAAAGAAAGTATCACCAGAGGGTGTATTGTCTTTCTATTACCATCTCCTCCCAAATGAATTGGCTAATGGTTTATTTGTTTTAGGAAAGAACATGCATCTTAAAGATCTTCATGCTCATGCCTATGTGGTTCTCCAGACCAGTTCCTACTGGGTAGAATGGACTTAATGTCCATTCTTTGGTATTATAGTCTCCTTTGCAGTCAGCTCATTGACTTCCACATTTTTCATTGTTTTTTTTTTTCAATGCATTTGAATTCACAGTGGCAAAGTGAAACATTTTAGTATTCCTAAAGAAGTCAGAAGGCATCATCATCTCACTAGAAATGGATCGGAAATCAATGTGGGTAGTTGAGTTCAGTTTCACAGGGAAACTGTAGCATATTCATGGGTTTTACATGATGAAGTACTAATGCACAATAGCCTTACTGTATATGGTACTTCCACCCTTCTCCATTGGTGGGAATTGGGTGCGTTCCAAGATATTTAGTGGATGCCTAAAACCAGATAGTATTAGATTCTCAGCACACTAAGCACTGTCTGTCTGAAAACCAGGATGTGTGATAAAGATCTTGTAGGCAGGTAGCATATACATCATTGTTGCGAGGGTGTGTGGGTTCACACAGGTCCGTGAAATAAAGACTCAGAGATGCGAGAGAATGAACCTAGCTTCTGTAGGTGCAGGGGGCTCAGTCTTGGTGAGCTGAAGTGCTTTCCCTTCGCCTCTTGGCATCTTTATTTTTTCCTGTATTTACACTTCAGCTAGTAGATTTTAATATCGCTAAACAAACTGAATGAAGCTTCCAACACTACAATGCCAGGTCAAATACCTGATTCATGAGGTGCCATGGTTTTTGGGTTTCCTCTAAACCAAGTTTTGTATAGGCTTTGTATCCATGGGAAACTCTCAGACAAGATTCACACAGGGCAACAAAAAGCATTTGTAAAACAAAGGAAGGCTGGGTGAAAACTCCAGAACTAGGCCAGGTATAACCCAGTGGGGGGTTTCTCATGGGTAGAGGAGGTTGCTGGCTATCCCTCTGGTGCCAGGCCAGTGGGGCACTCTGCCACACAACAGGGATACACTAAACAAAGGGACGATTCTCATCTCAGGTAGCTCAGAGTAGATGGAACAATGGGGCATCAGATTTCACCACATTACACAGAAGCTTATGTAGTTGAAAAGTTATAAGTTTTCATACAATATTCCATTTTATATGGGTTTCTCCATTTTTGTTTACTTATCTGTACTTCTAGTGGGATTTCTTCTTTCCTATGTTCTGATGTTTGTAATTTATTTTCCTTTCCTGCATCTAGAATCCCTTTAAGTGTCCCCCCCCCCATAGCACCATATGCGGTGCTGATTAATTTATGTCGGCTTGACACAAGCTAGAGTCCTCTGAGAGGAGAAAACCCCTAGTGAGGAGAGGAGGAAACCCCTGGTGAGGAAAGGAGAAACTCCAACTGAGAAAATGCCTCTAGGAGGTCAGACTGTAGGAAAGCCTGAGGGCATTTTCTTTATTAGTGATTAATGGGGGGGGGGCAGCCCATTGTGGGCTGTGTCATTACTGGACTGGTGGTCATGAGTTCTTTAAGAAAACAGACTGAACAAGCCTTAAGACCAAGCCAGTAAGGAACCGTCCCATGTGGCCTCTGCATCAGCACCTGCCCACAGGTTCCTGCCTTGTTTGAATTCCTGCCTTGACTTCCCTCAGTAGACTGTGACTCTGGATATGAAAACCAAATAAATCCTTTTCTCCCCAAAGTTCCTTTTAGTCATGGTGTTTCATCACAGTAATAGAAGCCCTAACTAAGATAGAAGTTGGTCCCAGGATAGTGGGGTATTGCTGTAGCAGACCTGACCATGTTGTTTTTGGGAGGATCTTGAAAAAACTTTGGGATTTTGGACTGGGAACTCCATTGAGTATCTAAAACTTGGGGAGCTGTTCTGTGCGAACTTGGAACATAACAGAACTGAGAGAAATGCAGATAATGGACACCTGGCTTGTGAAGTTCCGGAAGGAAGTTTGAAAGTCACTTAAAGATTCTGTTGAGGCCATTGGATATTTTGAGTTAAGAATCTGTGGTTCTGATCAGCTACCAGCTGAAGAATGAGCTACGATTAGCAAAAGACCAGAACCACTAAAGTTAAACCTTCACTTTTCTGGGCTAATTAATGCTGGTCAGAAAAGCTGACATATAGGCAGTAATTAAGATGAGACCAGCATCTTGGAAGTAATATCTTCTAGGATATCCTCAGAGTTAGAACATAGAAAGTGTATTCCAGAGGTGGCCAAGGTTGTACCTGGTCCTGGCAGCTGAACTTGGTAGTGTAAGAGTCACTCACGTGGTGCTGGTTTTGAAGACATGACGGAGTCATGGAAAGCCACTGAGGCTTGGCACCTAGTGGCTTGCCTGGAATCCCCAAAGAGAGATCAGCGGAGGCTATTGGTGAAAATTCACTCCAGTTGCAGCAGAAGACTCCAGTATTTTGGAGATGCCAGCGCCATGGGATAGCCACCAAGAGCAGCAGCCACCAAAGGGGAGAGAGCCTAAGCTAAGAAGACAAACTGTGTGATGCAGAGGGCAGAGCTGGAGAAGAGACCCAAGTCTTTGGAGGACCCCCAATAATGGTGAGTAAATCTCAGACATTGGGCACTGAATTATTTACAAAGCTGGAGTTTAGTTTTGCTTTGTTCAGGTTGTGACTGTGCTCTTGTTCTTCCCTCTTGAAGTCAGAAAGTACTCAACTTAGCTTTCATTTTATAGGAGCCACAATTGAGAAACTTTAAATTTTCAAATAATTTTTTTGTAGTTTTACAAAGAGTTTGGCTTACAAAAGAGACTTTGAATGTTTTTAAAGATACAACTTTTAAGGTTTTTAAATTGGTAAAGACTGGGACCTAAGTTTGCAACAAGTTTTATATTTGTGGTATTTGAGATGAAGTCTTGGGGACTGGAATGGTTAGTTTTACTAAAATGACATGTTTGTGTGTCAAGTTGGCAAGAGGACAATTACGTTGACTAATTTTATGTCAACTTGAGATAAGCACGAGTCATCTGAGAGGAAGGAGTCCCAAGTGAGAAAAATGCTCTCTAAGATCTGGCTGTAGGCAAGCCTGTAGGGCGCCCAGCCCAAAGGGAGTGATGTCCCCCCTAAGCTGGTGGTGCAGGGGTTCTATAAGAATGCAGACAGCAAGCCAATATGCAGCAGCCCGCAGTGGCCTTTGCATCAGCTCAAAATCAGGTGCCAGCTCTGTTTGAGTACCAGTCTTGACTTCCTTAGATGATGACCAGTGATGTGGAACCATAAAGCAAATACATCTGTCGTCATACAGTTCTATTCTTAACCTCTCATTGTTTCCTGTGTCAGAATGTTCTCATTCATGAATGTCTTTAAGCCTTGAAAATTATTTGCTTGAAATAAACTATCATTGAGGCTTTTCAGTAAGTTCTTTTTATAAATGCAAATTTTTGTTTCCTATCCTCCCAATTCTCTATCATTTGAATTTGTACGCTTATCCTGCATTATTTTTCTTAATTCATTTTGATGGTTTTAATGCGTTTTTTTGCAATTCATTGATCTTTCAAAAATTCATTTCATTATCTTTCCAGTCAGTTGCTGCGGAATTATGAACTTTTGGAAGAGTCGTGACTTTCCAGTGCTTTTGTGGGGGAGGTGGCAGGAAGTTTCAGTATAGTCACTGTGACAAGTGGCAAGGAGGAACACCTCCTTATAAACAAGAAGTCTAACTCTGCTCCCAGGGAGGGAACTTCTTCAATGAAGCATCTAAGAATAAGAATATGAAAATGTAGATTCCAGAAATAGGAATGTAGAAATAAAGAAATATAAAGTTGTAAGCCTAGGAGAATGAGAACAGACTGTTTGCAGCTTTCTCACCAGCTTAAGGATTAACTATGAACAGTGGTTACTCTGCTTTACAGCCCATAGCTCTAGTTACAAGGCCGAAGCATCTCTCTGCAAACTGAGAGCCTAACACCTCCGGCCATCCATAATTAACACAGATGCTAGCTGAGTTAAGCTTTAGGAGATCTATCTATCAATAGATATAGATAGATAGATAGATAGATAGATAGATAGATAGATAGATAGATAGATAGATAGATAGATAGATAGATAGATAGATATGACCTCTGGGTTACACATTTTCCCTGCTATGTGAGACTGGCAGCATCAAAGGGGAGAGCACATGGCTTCAGTAAACACCACCTGGAAGTACCAAGGAAGAAAATAGATTAAGTACAACTAATTTAACTAAAAATCACTTTTAACAAAGATTGTAAAGTAAGGCAATCTGTATCTAAGTTTTACCTTGAGATTTTTCTTTTATTATTATTGAAAAAATTTCTGCCTCCTCTTGCCTCCCATTTCCCTCCCCCTACCCTCACTCCTCTACCCCTCCCCCCACTCCTTTCCCCCCCTCCAGTTCCAAGAGTAGTCAGGGTTGCCTGCCCTGTGGGAAGTCCAAGGTCCTCCCCCCTCCATCCAGGTCTGGGAGGGTGAGGATCCATACAGACTAGGTTCCCACAAAGCCAGTACATGGAGCAGAATCACAACCCAGTGTCATTGTCCTTTGTTTCTCAGTCAGCCCTCATTGTTAGCCACATTCAGAGAGCCCGGTTTTATCCCATGCTTTTTCAGTCCCAGTCCAGCTGGCCTTGGTGAACTTCCTATAGATCAGCCACACTGTCTCAGTGGGTGGGTGCACCCCTGACTTCCTTGCTCATGTTCTCCCTCCTTCTGCTCCTCATTTGGACATTGGGAGCTCAGTCCATTGCTCCAGTGTGGGTCTCTGTCTCTATCTCCATCTATCGCCAGATGAAGGTTCTATGGTGATATACAAGATATTCATCAGTATGGCTATAGGATAGTGCCATTTCAGGTTCCCTCTCCTCAGCTGCCGAAGGAAGTTACTGGGGACATCTTCCTGGACACCTGGGAGCCCCTCTAGAGTCAAGGCTCTTGCCAACCCTAAGATGGCTCCCTTAATTAGGATATATACTTCCCTACTCCCATATCCACCCTTCCTTTATCCCAACCATCCCATTCCCCCAAGCTCTCCCCATCCTCCCCTTCTCACTTTTCTCTCCCCATTTCCCCTTACCCCTATCCCACCCTACTCCCAATTTCCCAATTTTTGTCCATAATCTTGTCTACTTCCAATATCCAGGAGGATAACTATATGTTTTTCTTTGGGTTCACCTTCTTATTTAGCTTCTCTAGGATCACAAATTATAGGCTCAATGTCCTTTATTTATGGCTAGAAACCAATTATGAGTGAGTACATCCTATGTTCCTCTTTTTGGGTCTGG